>NC_091195.1:34450600-34458100 GCF_040958095.1 Procambarus clarkii
ACACCCCTCATACCTCTCCTCGCCTATCTTCCTCACCCACAAATGTTGAGTCATCATTTGGATGAACTTCAGTATAAAGAAACTACAGAGGGTCTATTGGCAGGGAGCTCTTATTTATGTCCACCCAAAATCTGCCATATGTATGGGTAACTAACGCTTGAAACAGTTAAGTGTTCACACATCTATTATGTTACTCAGTAAAATTATATTGATCATCCATCCTATTTCCATACCAGTATTTTCCCAGGTCTTCCTGAATTTTAGATTAAATTCATTTCCATTATTCGTTTACTATTTTAAGTGGATATTTTTAACAAAAAGATATAGCTTTGTGTATGTGAATGAATGACTCGATTTATGTTTTAATGAATTAAAGACCAAATATTCGGATGTCACCTACATTCTTTATTAAGGACCTGTATGCAGTGTTGTGCGTATTTTTATGTCGTACTGTATACACGTTAACATACTGTATACACTGCAAAACATACTGTACTGTATACACGTACTGTTAACCAAGCGTTAAAGTAAACAAGGACTGTGGAAGAAGACCCGTGACCTTCGCAAGATAGAGGAATTCACTGCTGCGTTCGTAAATGCCCTTCCTGTACCACCCTGCGATAGAGCAAGTGAGGGGTGGTCACATCTCAGGGGCACTATTTACAAAACTGTCATGTCCACCTTCGGTAAGAGGCAGAACAAGTCATCAGACTGGTTTGAGGCCAGTGCAGAGGAACTGTTACCCCTCGTAAAGGGAAAGAGACGAGCTCTCTCAGCCTACAAGAACCTGCCCTCAGAAAGGAACCTACAGGCCCTCCGTACTGCCCGCAGTAGAGTTCAACAAACTGCGAGGCGCTGTGCTAACGATTACTGGCTCAGACTCTCTTCCAGCATCCAGACTGCGGCCACTGTCGGCAACATAAGAGACATGTACGAGGGGATCAAACAGACAACAGGCCCTACACAAAACAGGACGGCTCCCTGAAGTCAGCCACTGGAGAGATCATTAAAGATCGTGATCAACAGATGAATCACTAGGTGGAACATTACTTCGAACACTACTCCAGAGAGAACTTGGTCAGCGTAGAGGCCTTGGTTGCAATCGAGTGCCTGCCCATCATAGAAGAACTTGACCTTGAACCGACTGGAAGAAGTTGAGAAAGCACCGGACTCACTTTCCACAGGGATGGGCCCCCAAGAGACGACGGGATTCCGCCGGAATTTCTCATGTGCGCTCGTAGAACACTTCGTCAAGCTCGATCCTCGTCAAGCATGCTTTTGGAACAACCACAGAGGGCATCTATCTCCGTAAAAGATCTGATGGGCAGCTCTATAATCTAATCAGACTCCGAGCAAAAGAGTAAGTACGGATGCCAATTCTCAGGGAGTTCCTCTTCGCCGATGAAGCAGCGATCACCACACACACAGCAGAAGGCCTGCAGCAGCTTCCCAACCGCTTTGTCGCAGCCAGTTCCGTATTCGGAGTGACAATCATCCTGAAGAAGACACAGTTGATGGCACAAGACGTCAATGAGCTACTCTGTTTAAACATCGCAGACTATATGCTGGAGGCAGTTCACGAGTTTGTGTACCTGGCCTCCACAATCTCAGACACCCTTTCCCTTGACACTGAGTTCAACAGGCGTATCGGGAGGGCTGCAACAACACTAGACACCCTCCACTGTCCACCCTCCCTCCTCCTGAGTCCACTGGACTCTCGCTCTCCCTCTCACTGGACTCTCGCTCTCCCTCTCACTGGACTCTCGCTCTCCCTCTCACTTTCACTTCATTCTCTCTCTCACCCACACTCACACTCTCTCTCTCTCGCTCTCTCTCGCTCTCTCTCTCTCTCTCTCTCTCTCTCTCTCTCTCTCTCTCTCTCTCTCTCTCTCTCTCTCTCTCTCTCTCTCTCTCTCTCTCTCTCTCTCTCTCTCTCTCTCTCTCTCTCTCTCTCTCTCTCTCTCTCTCTCTCTCTCTCTCTCTTTCTATGTAAATCACGAGAGCTACATGTACACACACACACACACACACACACACACACACACACACACACACACACACACACACACACACACACACACACACACACACACACACACACACACACACACACACATATATATATATATATATATATATATATATATATATATATATATATATATATATATATATATATATATATATATCACTAAGAACTCTTTGACCCGGCCAGGATTCGAAACCATGCCGTCCAGGATCACCCTTAAACGTACACAGTACCGTGACCACCGCACCAATGGTCGTCTACGATCACGATAGACGATAGACGATCATTGGTGCGGTGGTCACGGTACTGTGTACGTTTAAGGGTGATCCTGGACGGCATGGGTTCGAATCCTGGCCGGGTCAAAGAGGTCTTAGTGATATATGGCTTCCGCGTTCATGCAGCTTTCTCACACACACACACACACACACATATATATATATATATATATATATATATATATATATATATATATATATATATATATATATATATATATATATATATATATATGCGAACAAGCCTGAATGGTCCCCAGGACAATATGCAACTGAAAACTCACACCCCTGTTGATGATATATGTGGAAAAACCACAAAGAAATGGGGAAGAGAGATGAACGTTTCGGCCTGTTAAAGCCATTGTCAACACAAGACTGACTAGAGAAAGAGAGATAGAGAGGATACATATATATATATATATATATATATATATATATATATATATATATATATATATATATATATATGTATGTATATATTAGTATATTTTGGTAGCAGTCTTTCCTGTAGACATATATTATTATATATGATCGAAAAAGTAAGATTAATAATTCTAACACGAATTTTCTCTATCTTTCTTATGTTTCTTTTCACTGTTGATGGTAATTCAAAGATCAATTCTCCAAAATTCATTTTTATTTCTAGTCTGACGCGACACTTCAGCTCGTTTCGTAAAACTTATTACATTTTCAAAGACTTTAGTTTACAAACACACAACTGAAACTAAATAGAGCTTACATATCTTCGAGGTTTATATCTACATTTGGGTGAGGTGGTTGAGGTGAAAAACGAACTTTCAACAATGGGTATTCAATGGGTATTAAATTCCAACACAAGACAGAACACGAAACGATGGGTATTGAATGGGTATTAAATTCAAACTCAAGACAGAACACGAAACAATGGGTATTGAATTGTAGAAAGCCTATTGGTCCATATTTCTTGATGCTTATATATTGGAGCGGAGTCTTGAAGTGGGTAGAATATAGTTGTGCATTAATTGGCTGTTGATTGCTGGTGTTGACTTCTTGATGTGTAGTGCCTCGCAAACATCAAGCCGCCTGCTATCGCTGTATCTATGGATGATTTCTGTGTTGTTTGCTAAGATTTCTCTGTTGATGGTTTGTTTGTGGGAAGAGATTATATGTTCCTTAATGGAGCCCTGTTGCTTATGCATCGTTAAACGCCTGGAAAGAGATGTTGTTGTCTTGCCTATATACTGGTTTTTTGAGGCTTACAATCCCCAAGAGGGCATTTGAAGACATAGACGACGTTGGTCTCTTTTAAAGCGTTCTGCTTTGTGTCTGGAGAGTTTCTCATGAGTATGCTGGCCGTTTTTCTGCTTTTATAGTAAAACGTCAGTTGTATCTTGTGATTTTTGTCTGTATGGATAACGTTTCTACTGACAATATCTTTCAGTACCCTTTCCTCCGTTTTATGGGCTGTGGAAAAGAAGTTCCTGTAAAATAGTCTAATAGGGGGTATAGGTGTTGTGTTAGTTGTCTCTTCAGAGGTTGCATAGCGTTTCACTTTCCTTCTTATGATGTCTTCGACGAAACCATTGGAGAAGCCGTTGTTGACTTGGAACTGCCTTACCCTACAGAGTTCTTCGTCGACTTGCTTCCATTCTGAGCTGTGGCTGAGGGCACGGTCGACATAAGCATTAACAACACTCCTCTTGTACCTGTCCGGGCAGTCACTGTTGGCATTCAGGCACATTCCTATATTTGTTTCCTTAGTGTAGACTGCAGTGTGGAAAACTCCGCTCCTTTCCATGACTGTTACATCTAGAAAGGGCAGCTTCCCATCCTTCTCCATCTCGTAAGTGAAACGCAACACAGAATTCTGCTCAAATGCCTCCTTCAGCTCCTGCAGATGTCTGACATCAGGTACCTGTGTAAAAATGTCGTCAACATACCTGCAGTATATGGCCGGTTTCAAGTTCATGTCGACTAAGACTTTTTGCTCGATGATACCCATGCAGAAGTTTGCAAACAGGACACCTAGGGGAGAACCCATGGCGACCCCATCTACTTGCTTATACATGTGTCCATCCGGGCTCAAGAAGGGTGCCTCTTTAGTACAAGCTTGGAATAGTTTCCTTAGACTGTTTTCTGGTATATCAAGAGGAGTACAGGCCGGATCACGGTACACTCTGTCGGCTATCATCCCAATTGTATCATCCACAGGTACGTTGGTAAACAGAGATTCTACGTCCAACGAGGCTCTTTTCCCTGTGGCCCGTGTTCCCCGCAGCAAGTCAACAAATTCCTTTGGAGACTTCAGGCTGAAGATGCAAGGGACATAAGGAGTCAGCAGGCCGTTAAGTCGTTTCGCCAGTCTGTACGTAGGTGTGGGTGTCTGGCTGATGATTGGCCGAAGTGTGTTTCCAGGCTTGTGTGTCTTGACATTTCCATACGCATATCCAGGTTTATATTCCCCAATAATCTTTGGCAGGTGGAGTCCAGATTTCTTGGCGTTCACAGTTTCGATCAATTTGTTGACCTTTGCTTTCAGTTCGGCTGTAGTGTCCTTCGTTACTCTTTGGAATTTAGTTTGGTCAGAGAGTATGAGGTTCATTTTCGCCAGATATTCGTCTTTTTTAAGAATGACGTATATTGGCGACTTGTCGCCTCTCTTGACAACTATCTCCTTGTTCTCACGAAGGCTCTTAGCTGCCGCTTTGAGCTCGGGGGACAGTATGGTGCTTCTGTAGTTCCCTCGATTCTTTCCTCCTTCCGCAATAAGATGAATATCTGGCGAAAATGAACCTCATACTCTCTGACCAAACTAAATTCCAAAGGGTAACGAAGTACATTACAGCCGAACTGAAAGCAAAGGTCAACAAATTGATCGAAACTGTGAACGGCAAGAAATCTGGACTCCACCTGCCAAAGATTATTGGGGAATATAAACCTGGATATGCATATGGAAATGTCAAGACACACAAGCCTGGAAACCCACTTCGGCCAATCATCATCCAGATACCCACACCCACGTACAGACTGGCGAAACGACTCAACGGCCTGCTGACTCCTTATGTCCCTTGCGCCTTCAGCCTGAAGTCTCCAAAGGAATTTGTTGACTTGCTGCGGGGAACACGGGCCACAGGGATAAGAGCCTCGTTGGACGTAGAATCTCTGTTTACCAACGTACCTGTGGATGATACAATCGGGATGATAGCCGACAGAGTGTACCGTGATCAGGCCTGCACTCCTCTTGACATACCAGAAAACAGTCTAAGGAAACTACTCGAAGCTTGTACTAAAGAGGCACCCTTCTTGAGCCCGGATGGACACATGTATAAGCAAGTAGATGGGGTCGCCATGGGTTCAACCCTAGGTGTCCTGTTTGCAAACTTCTACATGGGTACCATCGAGCAAAAAGTCTTAGTCGACATGAACTTAAAACCGGCCATATACTGCAGGTATGTTGACGACATTTTTACACAGGTACCTGATGTCAGACATCTGCAGGAGCTGAAGGAGGCATTTGAGCAGAATTCTGTGTTGCGTTTCACTTACGAGATGGAGAAGGATGGGAAGCTGCCCTTTCTAGATGTAACAGTCATGGAAAGGAGCGGAGTTTTCCACTCTGCAGTCTACACTAAGGAAACAAACATAGGAATGTGCCTGAATGCCAACAGTGACTGCCCGGACAGGTACAAGAGGAGTGTTGTTAACGCTTATGTCGACCGTGCCCTCAGCCACAGATCAGAATGGAAGCAACGAAGAACTCTGTAGGGTAAGGCAGGTCCTAGTCAACAACGGCTTCTCCAATGGTTTCGTGGAAGACATCATAAGAAGGAAAGTGAAACGCCATGTAACCTCTGAAGAGACAACTAACACAACACCTATACCCCCTATTAGACTATTTTACAGGAACTTCTTTTCCACAGCCCATAAAACGGAGGAAAGGGTACTGAAAGATATTGTCAGTAGAAACGTTATCCCTACAGACAAAAATCAGAAGATACAACTGACGATTTACTATAAACGCAGAAAAACGGCCAGCCTACTCGTGAGAAACTCTCCAGACACAAAGCATAACGCTTTAAAAGAGACCAACGTCGTCTATGCCTTCAAATGCCCTCTTGGGGATTGTAAGCCTCAAAAAAACAGTATATAGGCAAGACAACAACATCTCTTTCCAGGCGTTTAACGATGCATAAGCAACAGGGCTCCATTAAGGAACATATAATCTCTTCCCACAAACAAACCATCACCAGAGAAATCTTAGCAAACAACACAGAAATCATCGATAGATACAGCGATAGCAGGCGGCTTGACGTCTGCGAGGCACTACACATCAAGAAGTCAACACCAGTAATCAACAGCCAATTAATGCACAACTATATTCTACCCACTTCAAGACTCCGCTCCAATATATAAGCATCAAGAAATATGGACCAATAGGCTTTCTACAATTCAATACCCATTGTTTCGTGTTCTGTCTTGTGTTTGAATTTAATACCCATTCAATACCCATTGTTTCGTGTTCTGTCTTGTGTTGGAATTTAATACCCATTGAATACCCATTGTTGAAAGTTCGCTTTTCACCTCATCCACCTCACCCAAATGTAGATATAAACCTCGAAGATATGTAAGCTCTATTCAGTTTCAGTTGTGTGTTTGTAAACTAAAGTCTTTGAAAATGTAATAAGTTTTACGAAACGCGCTCAAGTGTTATCTTGAGGTTATCTTGAGATGATTTCAGGGCTTTTTAGTGTCCCCGCGGCCTGGTCCTCGACCAGGCCTCCACTCCCAGGAAGCAACCCGTGACAGCTGACTAACACCCAGGTACCTATTTTACTGCTAGGTAACAGGGGCATAGGATGAAAGAAACTTTGCCCATTGTTTCTCGCCGGCGCCGAGAAACGGTGTCGCGTCAGACTAGATATAAAAATGAATTTTGGAGAATTGATCTTTGAATTACCATCAACAGTGAAAAGAAACATAAGAAAGATAGAGAAAATTCGTGTTAGAATTTTTAATCTTACTTTTTTGGTCATATTTAATAATATATATATATATATATATATATATATATATATATATATATATATATATATATATATATATATATATATATATATATATATATATATATATGTCGTACCTAGTAGCCAGAACGCACTTCTCAGCCTACTATGCAAGGCCCGATTTGCCTAATAAGCCAAGTTTTCATGAATTAAT
>NC_091195.1:34460600-34545600 GCF_040958095.1 Procambarus clarkii
TACCTAACCTAACCTACCCTAGCTTTTTTTGGCTACCTAACCTAATCTTACCTATAAATATAGGTTAGGTTAGGTTAGGTAGGGTTGGTTAGGTTCGGTCATATATCTACGTTAATTTTAACTCCAATAAAAAAAAATTGACCTCATACATAGAAAAAAGGGTTGCTTTATCATTTCATAAGAAAAAAATTATAGTATATATATTAATTCAGGAAAACTTGGCTTATTAGGCAAATCGGGCCTTGAATAGTAGGCTGAGAAGTGAGTTCTGGCTACTAGGTACGACATATATACATATATATATATATATATATATATATATATATATATATATGTTCTGGCTACTAGGTACGACATATATACATATATATATATATATATATATATATATATATATATATATATATATATATATGTCGTACCTAGTAGCCAGAACTCACTTCTCAGCCTACTATTCAAGGCCCGATTTGCCTAATAAGCCAAGTTTTCATGAATTAATGTTTTTTCGTCTACCTAACCTACCTAACCTAACCTAACCTAGCTTTTTTTGGCTACCTAACCTAACCTTACCTATATATATAGGTTAGGTTAGGTTAGGTAGGGTTGGTTAGGTTCGGTCATATATCTACGTTAATTTTAACTCCAATAAAAAAAATTGACCTCATACATAGTGAAAAGGGTAGCTTTATCATTTCATAAGAAAAAAATTATAGTAAATATATTAATTCAGGAAAACTTGGCTTATTAGGCAAATCGGGCCTTGAATAGTAGGCTGAGAAGTGAGTTCTGGCTACTAGGTACGACATATATATATATATATATATATATATATATATATATATATATATATATATATATATATATATATATGTCGTACCTAGTAGCCAGAACGCACTTCTCAGCCTACTATGCAAAGCCCGATTTGCCTAATAAGCCAAGTTTTCCTGAATTAATATATTTTCTCTAATTTTTTTCTTATGAAATGATAAAGCTACCCATTTCCTTATGCATGAGGTCAATTTTTTTTATTGGAGTTAAAATTAACGTAGATATATGACCGAACCTAACCAACCCTACCTAACCTAACCTAACCTATCTTTATAGGTTAGGTTAGGTTAGGTAGCCGAAAAAGTTAGGTTAGGTTAGGTTAGGTAGCTGAAAAAGTTTGGTTAGGTTAGGTTAGGTAGGTTAGGTAGTCGAAAAAAACATTAATTCATGAAATCTTGGCTTATTAGGCAAATCGGGCCTTGCATAGTAGGCCTTGCGGCCTACTATGCAAGGCCCGAATTGCCTAATAAGCCAAGTTTTCCTGAAATAATATATTTTCTCAATTTTTTTCCTGTGAAATGATAAAGCTCCCCATTTCATTATGTATGAGGTCAATTTGTTTGATTGGAGTTAAAATTAACGTAGATATATGACCGAACCTAACCTATCTCTATAGGTTAGGTTAGGTTAGGTTAGGTTAGGTAGCTGAAAAAGTTAGGTTAGGTTAGGTTAGGTAGGTTAGGTAGTCGAAAAACAATTAATTCATGAAAACTTGGCTTATTAGGCAAATCGGGCCTTGCATAGTAGGCTGAGAATTGCGTTCTGGCTACTTGGTACGACATATATATATATATATATATATATATATATATATATATATATATATATATATATATATATATATATATATATATATATATATATATATATATATATATATATATATATATTACATATTTATATATATATATATATATATATATATATATATATATATATATATATATATATATATATATATATATATATATATATGCAAACAAGCCTGAATGGTCCCCAGGACTATATACAACTGAAAACTCACACCCCAGAAGTGACTCGAACCCATACTGCCAGGAGCAACGCAACTGGTATGTACAGGGACTCCTTAATCCGCTTGACCATCACGACCGGACATAAGGAAGTGATAGCCGAAGCTATTTGAACCACTTCCCCGCCGGAACTCGGATGATAATCTTGGGCATAGCATTTTATCAAATCACCTCATTCTTTGGGGCACACGTGATATAACCTATCCTCCGAATTGACAGTACGATTTAATACTAAGTGTAATAAATACATTTTCTTACTGTCATAAACACTGCATAATTGCACTTATAGGGCTGTTACATTTACCCAACCCCCTCCCCTGATTTAATTCTCCTCGTTTTTTGTAAAGACACTCAGAATCTTAGGATGAAGTTTACAATCTCAATTTGCGATACACAAGTTTTAAATATCAGGAATTTATTTTTCAGGTTTATTAAACAATATAGATTTTATACAAAATTTTAAAATATCCTGAGCTACTTTACAATTTATTGATATATTTAGTTTTGTTTTATTAGTTTTATAAAACTGTAATATCAATATAGCTATAGGTTAAGTACTAATTGTAATTAAGAAGCAATAAAATTAACCTAACCCGGGATCCCCGACTGTGAATCGACAAAGTCAACTGTACTATGAGAACCTAAATAGGTAAATATGAGGAGAGTAAAGGCGAGACACAGATACGAGATAAGGCAACTGGGAGACCTTGAACGCCTGCCGTCAGCGAAGCAGTCAGTTCAGACCCAGTGTTGGAGAGAGAACAGCGTGTGAAACAGAGGAACGCAAGTGCTGTGTGTTTGCATCAGTCTGCCAGTGTCATCAAAGACAGGTCCAAAGTGTGAGTATTTGATCTCTGCCAGTGTTAACATAGCCAGGTCCAGAGAGAGTAGGTGTCAGATCTCTACCAGTGTAGGCAGGTCCATACGGTGGGTATTTTATAATAAGAGGATCTGATCTCTACTAGTGTCAATAAAGGCAGGTCTATGATGGGTATTTGATCTCTGTCTGTATCATCAAAGGCAGGTCTGTAGTGTTGATATCTGATTGTGTCAACCAGATATCCAACCAGACATCTCATTTTGTCAACCAGATATCCAACCAGATATCTGATCGTGTCAACCAAGATACCAGTGTCAACAAAAGCAGACCTTGGCTGGACACGGTAGGAGGCGAACTTGTGTCTGTCTTCTTCATTCCCGTGTTGGCAAGATAGTTACAACTGGTGAACTACTGCTTCCCCCTCCACGGTCTACATGCATCTATTAGGACCTTCTGGGTGTTTATGGTGTATTACAAAGGACAAGTGCTGCAGGCATTTCAGTTTGTTTCATTTGTATAAAATTGTTTGTACTATTTACGTTCATAGTACAATGGAGGCGTTTTTTAGACCTACATCCTTGTTGATATATTGTGGGTGGCTATGCTAATTGGGTAAGGTGTGTCGTGTCTTGGTTTGATTGTTGTGTGACTTTTTAATGTGCATGTGTTGTTCCGTGTTGGATGTACATTGTGTGCTCCTTCCATGTGCAGTAATTGTACAAGTGTTTGATTTACAAAGAATTTGAAATTGATGTTTGCAATAAATTTTGTTCTGTGGTTTTAGTTCTTTGTATTGATATCATTCCTGTGCATACCTGCGAGTTGTTAGCATGTGATAAGTTTGTTTGTCGGCAGTTTTAATTGTCTAATATGTTCATGGAGGAGTTGCGCTCTAGCAGCTGTGAGGTGCAGACGTGTCGCCTGGCCTCTCTGGTAGTTGGGGTGTTTGCCGCTTTAGTCGGCAGGGTGGTGTGGGTGTCTCTACCCTCCCTGCTGTTCCCTCCTGGTTAGTGTGGATTTGGCGCGTTTGCGATGGGCAGCCATCTTCCCCTTGTTGTGAAGGTCAACTCCATGGGATTGGAGTTTACTGGTCGTGCGGGGTACCCTGTCATGGAGATTATCATGTGTGACATGATAAGGCCGAGATGAGAGCCAGTCGGCCGAGCGGACAGCACGCTGGACTTATGATCCTGTGGTCCCGGGTTCGATCCCGGGCACTGGCGAGAAACAATGGGTAGAGTTTCTTTCACCCTATGCCCCTGTTACCTAGCAGTAAAATAGGTACCTGGGTGTTAGTCAGCTGTCACGGGTTGCTTCCTGGGAGTGGAGGCCTGGTCGAGGACCAGGCCGCGGGGACACTAAAAAGCCCTGAAATCATCTCAAGATAACCTCAAGATAACTGACATGCTCCATATCGCGGTAATGGACATCTACGGTGTTGAGCTGGTAATTGCTCATCGTGTAGTTATAAAGTTTGTGGGGGAAGCGGTGTACCGTGACTTTCTCCGGAGGTACGAGGGACGTACCTTGCAGCTGCAGGATGGCACCGGATCGGTGGCCATTATGGATCATAGCGGTGCCTTGACGTATGTGAGTGTCCATGGGGCCCCCCATGGAGTTTCCCGAGATCCTCCTTCGGCGTTTCCTCCAGCGGTTTGGTGCCGTTGTTAGTGTGCGGATGCACACGCTGTCTTCTGGCAAGTTTACAGATATGAGGACCAACATTCATACCCTAGTGATGCGCCTCAGGTCGGACTTTCCAATATCTGTCCGGCTTTTAGGGTACTACGTACGAGTGTACTATGCCTGGCAAGCACGGACATGTTTTCGTTGTGGCCTGTTGGGGCATCAAGCTGCCGGGTGCACTGAGGCTGCGACTGCTCCCATGAACATCTTCAAGGAAGAGGATTTCCCGCCGCTCCCTGTGGAGGAGGACTCCGGGGGTGAGGAGGTGGACGTCCCGATCGCTGCTGAGGCTTCCCCTGCATCTCCAGGTACGCCTCCGGATGTTGCTGACCCTCCTCCGGGTGTTGCAGTGCCGTCGGCGGTTCTTCTTGCTCCGGTCGATGTTCCAGCTGCTCCAGAGGGTCTTCCGGGAGATCTCTGTGCGTCGCCGGCGCCCTCCTCTTCCTCGTCTCCTGCTACTGCACATGGCCCTGTGCCCTCGACTTGTGTCTCGACTGTGATGGGTGGTGGGGTGGCGGACACACCTCCTGCTGTGTGCGGCCCTGTTCCCCCTGTGGTTGAGATACATTGGCTATGGGAAAATAGCCTTGGCTACAATCAGCTTTGGTCTGGTCGTGATGGTCGAGTGGATAAGGTGCCCTGTACACCAGTTGAATAGTGCTCCTGGCAGTATGGGTTCGAGTAACTTCTGGGGTGTGAGTTTTCAGTTGCATGTATGCCTGGAGACCATTCAGGCTTGTTCGCATTTGTGTTCCTCATGTGTGCCCCAAAGAATGAGGTGATTTGATAAAATACTATGCCCAAGATTACCATCAGAGTGCCGGCGGGCTGATGGGAAAATAGCTTCGGCTACCATCAGTTTTTGTCTGGTCGTGATGGTTGAGTGGATAAGGTGCCCTGTACACCAGTTGCATAGTGCTCCTGGCAGTATGGGTTCGAGTCACTTCGGAGGTGTGAGTTTTCAGTTGCATGTATGCATTTCTACCAGTAAGTAAATTTTGGATTTGCTGTAGCCAAGCTTAAGTATAACAGTGGTGACATGTAGAAGTCAATTAACCTTATTGAATGACCCATAAACGTGCGGTTCTACCTGCATAATACAATGATGATAGATGGAGGGACTGGTGTGAATTTTACTTTGCCTCAAGTTTACGAGATTTTGTTGATGTTCCCGGAATATTACTGCCCTCAGGCTGCTCAAAAGCAGTCCTAGATGAGCAAAAATTTTAGCTAACTTATCAGTTTTATCATGCATTCGGAGACCAATGTGGGAAGGAATCCACTATATATATATATATATATATATATATATATATATATATATATATATATATATATATATATATATATATATATATATAATATATATATATATATATATATAATATATATATATATATATATATATATATATATATATATATATATATATATATATATATATATATATTTGTCTCTGATTATATAATATATATATATATATATATATATATATATATATATATATATATATATATATATATATTATATAATCAGAGACAAACTCTGATTATATAATCAACTCATTGATTATTTGATTATATCTGTGTCTAGCTTCAGAGATAAGCACGTCTCTTGGGGAGCTGAGGGAAGTCAATGATGACAAGGAGTCACTTACAATTAGCGTGTCAGCTTTGGACTCATATACGCGCTCGAGTGCAAGGATTATGGCAACGAATTCAGTTTGAAGAGTGGAGACCTATTTATTTATACGCGCTCCACACTCATAGGAGAAGGAACCATCTCTCGCTGTCACAATAACTGCACTTCTAGCTTGGGACTGGTGCCAGGAGCCATCAGTGTAAATAATCTTGGATAGGGATCGTTCTCTGACCAAAGCATAAATTTGGCTTAAGGCATTGTACTTTGCTTCAAGTCGAAGCCAGGCTTGTTCTTTAATTAGCTTCTTGGGGTGGGAAAGGGGGGACAGTCTCTCTTGGAAGAGGTGATGAATATTATACATTCTAAGCACAGTGACGGTTTTGATAATCCATTTGGAGGCATGACCCAGCCTCTACAAATGGTATTCTTACTAGAATGGCCGCCAACTTCATCAGCTCACTTTCATCCACCAAATAATCTTCTCTTGTCTCAGTGGTCAACGGCCTCAGCACAGAGTTATATTGGTGTGTTAACATTCATCTCACTGCCCCCAGGCAAGTAAAGCGTGGATGGCATAAAACACAATAATAAAAAATATAAACATTTAATGAATAAACAATACATTCGCATAAATCCTGCAGGATGAATGAAGGTAAACTTTGGCAACACTCTTCGTGAAATACTAGTCCAGGTAATTACTCTTTAGAACTTTAGAACACATTTAAATTCGACTTAAGTGAGTACCAAGAAATGGAAGCAATATCAAATTCATGTGGAACTTCTTTATCCAATAATTTCAACCCATCCTCATGTCTAGATAGTATTTTTTGTAACTATGTGCGCAATAGTACAAACATCGACGTACTAAGCAATTAGATAGTAGAACTGGGTACTACTCACTTTATAGACCTAAACAAAATGAAGTAAAACAAAACTTAAATATTCCTTGGCTTAGGAATAGAAGCACACATATGTACTATATTAGGCCTCAGATAGCGTGTATTAGGCCAAGGAAGGTAAGGTTGTCTTTGCAATATAAGTACAAAACCTTTTCCGGTTTGTACAAATACATTAGTACTGATTTCTACTTTCTAGTTGCGTTATACGTCTCTATATTTACTGTGGTTTTCATCGTTACTATAAATACTACAAAAACAGTAGGATAGGCTAAATAATTCTTAACGAAACGAATATTACCGTATTTTATCTCGATTAAACCTTCGCCCTTTAATATCACAATCTTTTTAGAATACATACATGTAAAGGTATACAAATATATCCACTCCACAGGTGACAATTATTATAATCCTTCAGTTATCAATATACTACTTAAATGATCCTAACCCAAAGGAAGGGGAGAGTTTATGATCTATGTTGATACATCAGTTAACGTTACTCTCAGGTTCAGTAGCCTGTTGCAGTTGGCAGGTGACCATGCAAAGTTAGCCTCCTTCCTCAATGATCCCATGTACTCTTCCCGTTTTGTGGTACAGCCGTTGGTCTCCTGTTTATCTTCTACGAAGATTTGCTTGGCTGCTTGCCTCACTGTCGATCACGCTCGGTACTTGATTTACTGTTTGGAGGGTACACTCCTCCCCCTGGAGTTTACCTGCTGTGACGAGCTCCTATGAGAGACGACGGGGTCCCAGGCCCCAGGTGCTCCCTACGCTGAGAGACGATGGGGTCCCAGACTCCCGGTGCTCCTCCATGCTGAGAGACGATGGGGTCCCAGACTCCCGGTGCTTCCCCATGCTGAGAGACGATGGGGTCCCAGACTCCCGGTGCTCCCCCATGCTGAGAGACGATGGGGTCCCAGACTCCCGGTGCTCCCCCATGCTGAGAGACGATGGGGTCCCAGACTCCCGGTGCTGCCAACGCTGAGAGACGATGGGGTCCCAGGCCCCAGGTAGTTTCACAATGTCTCTTCTGCTCTAGTGTTGAAGTCTTACTTAAGGGGTTATCTTGAGGTTATCTTGAATTGATTTCGGGGCTTTAGTGTCCCCGCGGCCCGGTCCTCGACCAGGCCTCCACCCCTAGAAAGCAGCCCGTGACAGCTGACTAACTCCCACGTACCTATTTACTACTAGGTAACCGGGGCATAGGGTGAAAGAAACTCTGCCCATCGTTTCTCGCCGGCGCCCGGGATCGAACCCGGGACCACATGATCATATGTCCAGCGTGCTGTCCGCTTGGCCGACCGGCCCCCCAATGGGGTAACCAGTGCATCCTGCCGTTACAACGTCCCACTGTACTGTGACACACTTGTTGTTGTTGTTGTTTTAGATTTAGCTACTCAGAACTAATTGTCCATGTAGCACGGGCTATAGTGAGCCCGTAATCGCCTGTTACTGGCATATTTGGATCAAAGTTTTATAGAGTTGGGGTTTCCTCCTTTTTCCCCGTTTCTTTTCACTTCTGTTTTAGCTCGCTGATTTTTAGTCGTATTTTAATAACATCATCTTTTACGGTACATGGTAAGATAGCGAGTAGATACCATATGCAAGATGGTAACGTAGTGAGTTGATCCTGTACGCAACACATTAAGTTAACGAGTAGATACCATATGTGGGGAATTTCCCACCAGGTAATTCGTTAAATTTAATTTTTGTTATAGAGTAAACTGTATTAGAATAAAGTGGACTGTATTAAAATTCTTGTCCTCTGCTGGTTGTTACCCTTAACACATATTTTTTTTGTTGGGGGGGGGGGGGGTAATTATAGCCTGTCAATCGAGAATTATAGATAGATAGGAATTTAGTAATAATTATTAGTTGACTAAACTATTGGTATTAGTTTGAATATTCAATGGCCTTATCTGACTTGAAGGCTTCAACATGAGCATAAGAACGGGACATTCGGACAATCAGTTATGAGCCTCGTGGGTTATGGCGGCTGTTCCCACGTGATGCAACAGGTGGATGTCGTGTGGTTCCCTGATGATCACCGCAGATCTGCTAAAAGATTACACTGTAACTACTGAAAATATTTCCTAGCATAGATATGTTACGTTGAGAAGGATTAATTGATTGATTGTGAGAGGCTCACATGGGTTTTCTACATCGTCTTGAGGTTATCTTGAGGTTATCTTGAAATGATTTCGGGGCTTTAGTGTCCCCGCGGCCCGGTCCTCGACCAGGCCTCCACCCCCAGGAAGCAGCCCGTTACAGCTGACTAACTCCCAGGTACCTATTTACTGCTAGGTAACAGGGGCATTCAGGGTGAAAGAAACTTTGCCCATTTGTTTCTGCCTCGTGCGGGAATCGAACCCGCGCCACAGAATTACGAGTCCTGCGCGCTATCCACCAGGCTACGAGGCCCCTCCACCAGGCTACGAGGCCGCTTTATCTAAATCGACAGCCGGTTTTTGTCCAACATTAAATGGCCATGAAATAAGTACAGACAAATAATGACAAAGTGGAAACGAGTTAGTCTCGTAATTTGAGATAACGGCAGCTGGAGTATGCAGATGACCCGATTCACGAGAACAAATCGTAGCTGCGCAAGGAGATTTTCCTCTCGAGAGATCTGATCAACCCAAGGTCTCGCACAATGGCGATCCCTCCTCCACTGTATCTATTCACGCCACTAGCACGGTTTAATTTCTGCCCATTTATGGACGAGAATAGGGAAGCTTTATTTTACGTATTATTTTATTTGTTCCAGTCACAGAGAACGGTTTTATACTGGTTATAATGCTGGACTGGAAGTTTTATGGAGTTGAATTATTTTCAATGTATATAAAGTTTATGGCGTGACCATTTTATCTCATGTGCACGAATGAGATAATAGTCATGTCGGTTAAATTTTACTTCAGGGAGAAAAGTTACTTAGTTCTGTCTAAGTTTTAGTTAAATCCAGTCTATTTTAATACTTTTGAAGTGCAATTAAATTGTAGACTGGAAGAATTAAGAATTTGGAAGAAATAATAGTTATGTCGCCTATGTTGGCTGACACAATTCTTCTCCACGCTTTCCAGGGAGCCTCTAGACATTTCCTCACTGGAAAATTAATACAGTTAGTATGTTTAGTTTCCTGACATAACGAATTTAGCTTGTTATATCAGGGGTTAGTTATTTGGGGGTCGGAAATTTCCGACACCGTATGCAAAATGGTAACACAGTAAGTTGATACCGTACGCAACATGGTAAGATAGCGAGTTGATACTATACGCAAGATGATAAGATAGCGAGTTGATACAGTATGCAACATGGTAAGATAGTGAGTAAATACAATATGCAACATAGTAACTTAACGAGTTGATACCATATGCAACATGGTAACATAGCGAGTTGATATCATATGCAACATGGTAAGATAGCATGTAAATACCATACAGCAGGCTAAGATACCCAGTATGTATGATATGCAAAATGGTTAGACAGCTAGTAGATACTATACACAACACGGCAAGAGAGTAAGTAGATGCAGTATGCAACACAGTAAGATACTGAGTAGATACCATAAGCAACATGCTAAGATAACGAGTTTATACCATACATAATATGGTAAAACAGTAAGTAGTTACTATACGCAACACGGTAAAATAGTGAGTACACAACATACAATGAGGAAAGATAACGGCTAGATAACACATGCTATTAGAGTTGATCAAGGTCAGAGCCCATTAGGCAAGGCCGGCAAACACGCTTAAGATATGACACCAAATGATAACCAATAATAACCTCAAGATTTGTCTGATAAGGAACTTGTTGCCATGGACAGATGACGTATTAAAAACTGTATATGACAAGTAATTCATAGTTGTGTCTTCTCCAGCTTCAGGTTATCTTTCGGACTCTAATTGTTACTGTCCCTGACTGTTACCATTCTGAATGTTAACATTCTGAATGTTTCAGCTTCTGAATATTAGAGTTTGTTACTGATAGAGTTTCTGACTGTTACAGTTTGTACTGATAGAGTTTTTGACTGTTACAGTTTCTAACTGTTATAGCTTCTGTCTTTGTTACAGTTTACCTAACATTCTGTCTCATATACATATATTGTATTAGCTTGAGATTACACCTTTGTTATTGATGCTCACTCGGGTACAGTGTTTACCTCAAATACAATTATATTATCTCATTCAGATTAATTTGTTGCCGTGTTTATTTTTTTATACAATAAGGTGCAAATGTATGTTACTCTTTAACTTGATAGTTAAACAGCCCATCCTCCTAAAACAGTGCTGCTTATACCCACTATTTGGGAAAATGTACAATACATTTGGATCCATCCCTCAAAACAGTCACGTTTTGCATTTGTGAATTAGCCCAAATGCCATACTAGAAAATTGGAAAAGTAACCATGGAATCTAATCTAGCCTGTCCACGCAATCCAAGGTCAAATACTTACTGTCTTAGGCCTAATAGTGTATATATGTCTCCTATACTAAGCAGAGGAATGTTTATGTTTGTTTTTTAGGTTTTTTCTCGGACAGTAAAATTAATACAACAAAACGTAAGCCTTTTGAGGTCCAACAGTGGGTTCGACCAAATAGTTGCTATAAGTACTATCATTTTAGGAGGACGGCTCATAGTTAAATGTAAACATATCTTGTTTAGAGAACCATAGTATATTCAAGGAACCACACCATCAGATGCGGTGGTGGAGTGTGGAAGTGTTGGTGGTGGTGATGCTGGCGGTTGTGCACCAGGCGAACGCCTCCAAGATCCTCTTTCTTGCTCCCTTCAGCATGCAGAGCCACAAGAACTTCTTTATGGGCATCGCGGAGGCTCTGGCTGCCAAGAACCATACGGTGAGCTTAAAACATGATTTGATAATTGTCCAGGACGGACCAAAACGTCGTCACTTAGTTTCATTTCAGATGTGTGGTGCGGGTGTCCAGTTCTCAGCATTGTTATTGTGACTTACTGTCTGGTCATTCTTACATATTGTGTTTCCAGATGCTGTTTGTGTTACTACTGCCTATCTCACTCTTATACAAACGCCGGAGATATGAACATGGAGGTAAAATGAAACAGCAGAGACCTAATATCTAATGCAAGGCAGTTCCTAATTATTAGATTTTTTTATGTGTTGCTGACAATATGTCAAAAGTAAGAACAAAATAAATTTTAGGAGATTGCCACCATTTTTTGGGCCGGCAAACGCTCCAAACGTGTCCGTGGGAGGAAAGGGGGAAGGGGAGGTTAAAATGGCCAAGACGCTCATAACTTGCTAACCGCTGTTGCTAGAGGCATGATTTATGGCAAAACATTTGCGAAATTCTCATGTTTCTATGTGTCTTTTGAGGAGCTTTTCCTCTATTTCTACAAGAAGAAGGTTATTGCCAAAAAATTATTTTGGTGGGAATTCGAGTGGGTAAAAGGGGGAAAATTCATATATTTCTCCTTTGAATTGTCATATCTTTGCTATTATTTTTATTTATTTATGACAGCTGACAATTTAAATTATATATATAATATAAAATAAATTTTTCATTATACCCATAACAAGTATACTTTACAACTTGAAGAACACTATACAGTTCTTCAAGATTTAATTTAAAATTTATATGCAATTAATTTTTCATTTTGACCGTAACAAATATATTTTGCAACTTGAAGAACACTATACAGCTCTTCAATATTTTCCTCGAACTTGGACTTCTGAACGGCCTTCTACCACTAAGGAGGCATTAGATCCCAATTTGCCCAAATATGCAATAAATGAAAACTCGTTCGATTTCAATCAAACTTTTTTGACAAGTTGTACTTGAAAACGGTTTCATCTGGTCCAAGTTTCAGCATCGAGCAAAAAAAGGAAGGGATAATAAAAATACTTGATTCAAGTGTTAAATTTATACCAAAATGGTCAAAAACGATTATCAAACAAAAGTGTCAACTGAAATCATATCTGACTCTTTGCTATCACAATAGCATGTATTAAAAAATATTATAATTAGTTTAATTGGAAAAAAAAATTAAGTTAAAAAAAAATGTTTGTTTTTAAATTGTTTTTTTTTATCGGATGATATGCATGAAACTTATACACCTGACTGCACCTAAGCCTATCTGTAAGGGTGCCAATTTTGGAGAAAAGTGGTTGATGTCAACCTCAGCCACAGATTTTAGAACCTTAGACTTTATTATTTTCAAATAACATAAATGTTCAAATAACTTTTTCATTTTTTATTCAATTTACATGAAACTTACACCGTATATGTAGAGTGCATGTTTCTAAATCTTGTTGATAGCTTTTATGTCTAAGTTCATTTAATAATTTTATAATAGCAATAAACATGACATATTTGCATAATTTTTGGGGGGAACTTTGAAAATTTGTATTAGGAAAACTAAAGATGTTTTGGAAATTATCTATCAACATATCCTTTATTATATGCTAATGTGTCAGAAAAATGTCATAGAATAAATATATCTGAAACGTGTGTTTATTTATTCAGACTTGAAAATGTGTAAAAGTCGTTGAAAAAAAAAATCTCCCTTTTTATTTACGCTGCAGTACTGAAACTTGGGACAATTGCAGCCCTTTTCATATACAACTAGTCAACAAATATTGGTTAACATTGAACAACCTTTTTGTAATCAACATAATGGCCCCTAAGGGAGGCGTAGTCGTCCAACAGGCGCTGAGCTTGTCAATGCATATGTATCGTAGCAAGCTCGTTGGCGTGGTACAGGATGGCCTCCTCCCTCCCCATTTCGCATTTGTATGTGTGGAGTTAGCGACTGATTTTCGAATCGGGTGTGGCTATTAAGATTGATCTTATTTTAACAATCTAATCGACCATAAGAATGTTAAGTTTAATTTCCTCCAATCTATGTAAATAAAAATGTAAATGTTCGGTTGTTCAAAATCGCTAATCTCCGAAAGTTCTTCACCGATTACTTTGAAACTTTGACACAACATTGCATTCGAATATGCGCATGTCTTTATATACCTATTATATACATGCCACACTTGTGACAGGTAAAAAACATTTTTTTTAAACAGCGCCATCTATTGGACGTAAAAGCAACACACACTGTAATCTCCAAAAGTTCTTCACCGATTGATTTGAAATTTTTGCACAACGTTCCATTCGAATACACTCGTGTTTCTATATAACAACAATATAGATGCCACACCTGTGACAGGTAAAAACATGCTTTTACAACATGTTTTTTGGCGGTAAACAGCGCCATCTGTTGGGCGTAAAAGCAACACACGCTATAGTAAATATGTTACAATTCCATTTCAATGTTTCTGATTACACTGATAAATTGAATTTTTATAGATTTCGATTTATTTTCATTTTGATTTAATTATTTTGTGTGACATTGCATTGGAATTGAGCTGTGTTGTTTAGCATGCTGTTCATTTCGTGAGTATAGTTAATTTATTTAGTTTTGAATTTTTTCCATCTCGTTTTTTTAACTGTTTGTATTTTTCAATGATGGGAACATCAGACCATCTGATGTTCCCATTTTTTATTAGAACATCAGATCATCTGGGTACATCATCTGAGGAACGTTTGGGAGGACAAGAGGATGGGAGTGGGCATGGTGGGGCTAGCGAAGGGGTAATGGTGGGGAGGACGAGGGGACGGGGAAGCGGGAGATGGTGGGAAGGACAAGGAGACGGGGAAGTGGGGAATAGTGGGAAGAACGAGGGGACGGGGAATGATGGGGAGGACGAGGGAGTTGGGGGGATGACTTCGAAGATCGGGGTACATGGAGGTTTGCTGTGGCTCAGCAAAGCGCATGCGTTGCTGAGCCACAGAAACGCATGGGCGGGGTACAGCTAGTTCGATTAATAATGAGAATCAACAGTTATTCATCGTTTCATAACAAAGTGGAGGTTGAGGCAGAATTATGGCACCAGATTTAGTAGGAAAAAATTTGGCTAATGCGCATTTTAGTTAGAGTTATTATTTATGATCAGAAGATGAATCCTCTTAGCTGCAAATTATTAACAATATATATTAAATAGTTAGTTTTATTATTAGTGGAAAATATTTCCCACGAGCGATGAAGAAATACGGAGGTTGGGTGTACACAAAGTTCAATAAAAATGTGGAAAGCTTCCGTCATTTACTCTTCCACGTGAATGTTACCATAACTTGCTCGATGAAATTAATTATCATAAACGGCCCCATCCAATAAGCACTTGACAGATTTCAATATAGAGTAAAGTCGAATGAAACCTTTAGAGCTCAACCATCTGTGTCACAACCAGCAAGTTTGAGAGACATGTTAAGTTGATGGCTGAACCGTCAGTGCAATTTTTTCATTTTGAAAGACGATTCGGTCTGATTTGCTAAATGATTTTATCCCACAAATTTAAGAAAATATTTGACATCAAAATGCAATGAGCACATTTAAAGGGCGGATTAACTTTTTTGGAAGTCATCGGACATCTAACAACCAGTTTTTAAAACTCTTGGAAATAGTTCTGGTTAAACAAATACCATCGAGCCACAAGTAACTATCTAATTGTTCATTATAAATTTTCCTCAAATTGTAAATGGGGTGGAGAGGAAATATTACTCATTAAATTTTATGATTTTCGTATACATATTATTATGAATTATTATGATGATAAGGAATAATGTTATGGTGGATTTTCGCCATTTTTACAACTGCTGGTACCCCGAAAATGGTTTCTCGCTAATAACATTGTTCTTACGCAAACAGAGAAACGTCCCTCTTAAGGCATATAGAAACAGTAGGCTTCTGCAAATTTGTAGTAAAAATTGTGGCTCTAGCACCAGCAATTGGTGAGTTATTGCCATCCTGGCCAATTTCGCTTCCACGTGAACACGTTCAGAGTGGTTGCTGGCCAATTAATTATAGCAATCTTCAAAAGTTAATTTTGATCTTACTGTTGGCCTATTTTGGCATATTTTTACTTTAACGTTTTCCTAAAGAACTCTTTTGCCTTGCGAGGCAGAGGAAGAGTAATATACAACACTACAGACATAGCAATATATTGCATGTAGGTGTGACGAGACGAATGACGATTATCCTGAATAGACAACATAGTAATCTGGTTCTGCTTTCTCATTAATATATAAATATGTCGTACATAATAGCCAGAACTACACTACTTGGTCTAGTATGCAAACTTCGATCGTCAAACAAGCAGAGAGACTTTCATTATTTTTTATTTTTTATTTCCAAATTGCTGTATTCAATTAATATTATTATATTTAAAACATTATTTACTGGCTTAGGTATGTTAGATTAGGTTAGGCGTATTAGGTTAGGTTAGATAAAATTTATGTGTTAGTCATAAAACAAATTTAAAAAACAAGTCATACATATAATGTAGTGAAAAGCATTATATTTATATATGTTGTACCTAGTAGCCAGAACGTCGTACTCGGCCTACTATGCAAGGCCCGATTTGTCTAATAAGCCAAGTTTTCCTGAATTAATATATTTTCTCTATTTTTTTTTCTTATGAAATGATAAAGCTACCCATTTCACTATGTATGAGGTCAATTTTTTTTATTGGAGTTAAAATTAACGTAGATATATGACCGAACCTAACAAACCCTACCTAACCTAACCTAACCTATCTCTATCGGTTAGGTTAGGTTAGGTAGCAGAAAAAGTTAGGTTAGGTTAGGTAGGTTAGGTAGTCGAAAAAACATTAATTCATGAAAACTTGGCTTATTAGGCAAATTGAGCCATGCATAGTTGGCTGAGAAGTGCGTTCTGGCTATTAGGTACGACATATATATATATATATATATATATATATATATATATATATATATATATATATATATATATATATATATATATATATATATATATGTCGTACCTAGTAGCCAGAACGTACTTCTCAGCCTACTATGCAAGGCCCGATTTGCCTAATAAGCCAAATTTTCATGAATTAATTGTTTTTCCACTACCTAACCTACCTTACCTAACCTAACCTAACTTTTTCGGCTACCTAACCTAACCTAACCTATAAAGATAGGTTAGGTTAGGTTAGGTAGGGTTGGTTAGGTTCGGTCATATATCTACGTTAATTTTAACTCCAATAAAAAAAATTGACCTCATATATAATGAAATGGGTAGCTTTATCATTTCATAAGAAAAAAATTAGAGAAAATATATTAATTCAAGAAAACTTGGCTTATTAGGCAAATCGGGCCTTGCATAATTGGCTGAAAAGTGAGTTCTGGCTACTAGGTACGACATATATATATATATATATATATATATATATATATATATATATATATATATATATATATATATATATATATATATATATATATATATATAAATAAATATATATATATATATATATATATATATATATATATATATATATATATATATATATATATATATATATATATATATATATACAATCTTTGGACAACACCCACCAGTGGGACTCGAACCCAGAAAGCACAACTACCTTCCAGTAGCTGGCATAACTAGTATTCTTTAACCCACTACGCCATCAGACCTTACAAAAGAAGTAGATAGTTCTAGATATATATATCTCAAACATCTCTACCTCCCGAAGGCACCAGATGAGTGAGGGGTCAGTCTGCAATTTTCGTCAAGCCACTGTCAATGTGAGAGAACTCGTGTCCAGCTTATAAGCCTATACTTGCATAAACCACAAGTGAAGATAAACAATCTTTGGACAACACCCACCAGTGGGACTCGAACCCAGAAAGCACAACTACCTTCCAGTAGCTGGCATAACTAGTATGCTTTAACCCACTACGCCATCAGACCTTACAAAAGAAGTAGATAGTTCTAGATATATATATCGCAAACATCTCTACCTCCCGAAGGCACCAGATGAGTGAGGGGTCAGTCTGCAATTTTCGTCAAGCCACTGTCAATGTGAGAGAACTCGTGTCCAGCTTATAAGCCTATACTTGCATAAACCACAAGTGAAGATAAACAATCTTTGGACAACACCCACCAGTGGGACTCGAACCCAGAAAGCACAACTACCTTCCAGTAGTGTTGTCCAAAGATTGTTTTTCTTCACTTGTGGTTTATGCAAGTATAGGCTTATAAGCTGGACACGAGTTCTCTCACATTGACAGTGGCTTGACGAAAATTGCAGACTGACCCCTCACTCATCTGGTGCCTTCGGGAGGTAGAGATGTTTGAGATATATATATCTAGAACTATCTACTTCTTTTGTAAGGTCTGATGGCGTAGTGGGTTAAAGCATACTAGTTATGCCAGCTACTGGAAGGTAGTTGTGCTTTCTGGGTTCGAGTCCCACTGGTGGGTGTTGTCCAAAGATTGTTTATCTTCACTTGTGGTTTATGCAAGTATAGGCTTATATATATATATATATATATGTCGTACCTAATAGCCAGAACGCACTTCTCAGCCTACTATGCAAGGCCCGATTTGCCTAATAAGCCAAGTTTTCCTGAATTAATATATTTTTTCAAATTTTTTTCTTATGAAATGATAAAGCTACCCATTTCACTATGTATGAGGTCAATTTTTTTTATTGGAGTTAAAATTAACGTAGATATATGACCGAACCTAACAAACCCTACCTAACCTAACCTAACCTATCTCTATCGGTTAGGTTAGGTTAGGTAGCAGAAAAAGTTAGGTTAGGTTAGGTAGGTTAGGTAGTCGAAAAAACATTAATTCATGAAAACTTGGCTTATTAGGCAAATTGAGCCATGCATAGTTGGCTGAGAAGTGCGTTCTGGCTATTAGGTACGACATATATATATATATATATATATATATATATATATATATATATATATATATATATATATATATATATATATATATATATATATATATATATATGCGCACCATGGGGTGTGAGTTTTCAGTTATATATATATATATATATATATATATATATATATATATATATATATATATATATATATATATATATATATATATATATATATATATGTAGTACCTAATAGCCAGAACGCACTTTTCATCCTACTATTCAAGGCCCGATTTGCCTAATAAGCCAAGTTTTCCTGAATTAATATATTTTCTCTAATTTTTTTCTTATGAAATGATAAAGCTACCCATTTCATTATGTATGAGGTCAATTTTTTTTTATTGGAGTTAAAATTAACGTAGATATATGACCGAACCTAACCATCCCTACCTAACCTAACCTAACCTATCTTTATAGGTTAGGTTAGGTTAGGTAGCCGAAAAAGTTAGGTTAGGTTAGGTTAGGTAGCCGAAAAAACATTAATTCATGAAAACTTGGCTTATTAGGCAAATCTGGCCTTGCATAGTAGGCTGAGAAGTGCGTTCTGGCTACTAGGTACGACATATATATATATATATATATATATATATATATATATATATATGCGAACAAGCCTGAATGGTCCCCAGGACATATGCAACTGAAAACTCACACCCCAGAAGTGACTCGAACCCATACTCCCAGAAGCAACGCATCTGGTATGTACAAGACGCCTTAATCCACTTGACCATCACGACCGGACATAATGAGGTGATAGCCGAGGCTATTTGAACCACCCCACCGCCGGCACTCGGATAGTTATCTTGGGCATAGCATTTTACCAAATCACCTCATTCTTTGGGGCAACACGTGAGGAACACAAATGCGAACAAGCCTGAATGGTCCCCAGGACATATGCAACTGAAAACTCACACCCCAGAAGTGACTCGAACCCATACTCCCAGAAGCAACGCATCTGGTATGTACAAGACGCCTTAATCCACTTGACCATCACGACCGGACATAATGAGGTGATAGCCGAGGCTATTTGAACCACCCCACCGCCGGCACTCGGATAGTTATCTTGGGCATAGCATTTTACCAAATCACCTCATTCTTTGGGGCAACACGTGAGGAACACAAATGCGAACAAGCCTGAATGGTCCCTAGGACATATGCAACTGAAAACTCACACCCCAGAAGTGACTCGAACCCATACTCCCAGAAGCAACGCATCTGGTATGTACAAGACGCCTTAATCCACTTGACCATCACGACCGGACATAATGAGGTGATAGCCGAGGCTATTTGAACCACCCCACCGCCGGCACTCGGATAGTTATCTTGGGCATAGCATTTTACCAAATCACCTCATTCTTTGGGGCAACACGTGAGGAACACAAATGCGAACAAGCCTGAATGGTCCCCAGGACATATGCAACTGAAAACTCACACCCCAGAAGTGACTCGAACCCATACTCCCAGAAGCAACGCATCTGGTATGTACAAGACGCCTTAATCCACTTGACCATCACGACCGGACATAATGAGGTGATAGCCGAGGCTATTTGAACCACCCCACCGCCGGCACTCGGATAGTTATCTTGGGCATAGCATTTTACCAAATCACCTCATTCTTTGGGGCAACACGTGAGGAACACAAATGCGAACAAGCCTGAATGGTCCCCAGGACATATGCAACTGAAAACTCACACCCCAGAAGTGACTCGAACCCATACTCCCAGAAGCAACGCATCTGGTATGTACAAGACGCCTTAATCCACTTGACCATCACGACCGGACATAATGAGGTGATAGCCGAGGCTATTTGAACCACCCCACCGCCGGCACTCGGATAGTTATCTTGGGCATAGCATTTTACCAAATCACCTCATTCTTTGGGGCAACACGTGAGGAACACAAGTGCGAACAAGCCTGAATGGTCCCCAGGACATATGCAACTGAAAACTCACACCCCAGAAGTGACTCGAACCCATACTCCCAGAAGCAACGCATCTGGTATGTACAAGACGCCTTAATCCACTTGACCATCACGACCGGACATAATGAGGTGATAGCCGAGGCTATTTGAACCACCCCACCGCCGGCACTCGGATAGTTATCTTGGGCATAGCATTTTACCAAATCACCTCATTCTTTGGGGCAACACGTGAGGAACACAAATGCGAACAAGCCTGAATGGTCCCCAGGACATATGCAACTGAAAACTCACACCCCAGAAGTGACTCGAACCCATACTCCCAGAAGCAACGCATCTGGTATGTACAAGACGCCTTAATCCACTTGACCATCACGACCGGACATAATGAGGTGATAGCCGAGGCTATTTGAACCACCCCACCGCCGGCACTCGGATAGTTATCTTGGGCATAGCATTTTACCAAATCACCTCATTCTTTGGGGCAACACGTGAGGAACACAAATGCGAACAAGCCTGAATGGTCCCCAGGACATATGCAACTGAAAACTCACACCCCAGAAGTGACTCGAACCCATACTCCCAGAAGCAACGCATCTGGTATGTACAAGACGCCTTAATCCACTTGACCATCACGACCGGACATAATGAGGTGATAGCCGAGGCTATTTGAACCACCCCACCGCCGGCACTCGGATAGTTATCTTGGGCATAGCATTTTACCAAATCACCTCATTCTTTGGGGCAACACGTGAGGAACACAAATGCGAACAAGCCTGAATGGTCCCCAGGACATATGCAACTGAAAACTCACACCCCAGAAGTGACTCGAACCCATACTCCCAGAAGCAACGCATCTGGTATGTACAAGACGCCTTAATCCACTTGACCATCACGACCGGACATATTTGGTAAAATATGTCACTTCTGGGGTGTGAGTTTTCAGTTGCATATGTCCTGGGGACCATTCAGGCTTGTTCGCATTTGTGTTCCTCACGTGTTGCCCCAAAGAATGAGGTGATTTGGTAAAATGCTATGCCCAAGATAACTATCCGAGTGCCGGCGGTGGGGTGGTTCAAATAGCCTCGGCTATCACCTCATTATGTCCGGTCGTGATGGTCAAGTGGATTAAGGCGTCTTGTACATACCAGATGCGTTGCTTCTGGGAGTATGGGTTCGAGTCACTTCTGGGGTGTGAGTTTTCAGTTGCATATGTCCTGGGGACCATTCAGGCTTGTTCGCATTTGTGTTCCTCACGTGTTGCCCCAAAGAATGAGGTGATTTGGTAAAATGCTATGCCCAAGATAACTATCCGAGTGCCGGCGGTGGGGTGGTTCAAATAGCCTCGGCTATCACCTCATTATGTCCGGTCGTGATGGTCAAGTGGATTAAGGCGTCTTGTACATACCAGATGCGTTGCTTCTGGGAGTATGGGTTCGAGTCACTTCTGGGGTGTGAGTTTTCAGTTGCATATGTCCTGGGGACCATTCAGGCTTGTTCGCATTTGTGTTCCTCACGTGTTGCCCCAAAGAATGAGGTGATTTGGTAAAATGCTATGCCCAAGATAACTATCCGAGTGCCGGCGGTGGGGTGGTTCAAATAGCCTCGGCTATCACCTCATTATGTCCGGTCGTGATGGTCAAGTGGATTAAGGCGTCTTGTACATACCAGATGTGTTGCTTCTGGGAGTATGGGTTCGAGTCACTTCTGGGGTGTGAGTTTTCAGTTGCATATGTCCTGGGGACCATTCAGGCTTGTTCGCATTTGTGTTCCTCACGTGTTGCCCCAAAGAATGAGGTGATTTGGTAAAATGCTATGCCCAAGATAACTATCCGAGTGCCGGCGGTGGGGTGGTTCAAATAGCCTCGGCTATCACCTCATTATGTCCGGTCGTGATGGTCAAGTGGATTAAGGCGTCTTGTACATACCAGATGCGTTGCTTCTGGGAGTATGGGTTCGAGTCACTTCTGGGGTGTGAGTTTTCAGTTGCATATGTCCTGGGGACCATTCAGGCTTGTTCGCATTTGTGTTCCTCACGTGTTGCCCCAAAGAATGAGGTGATTTGGTAAAATGCTATGCCCAAGATAACTATCCGAGTGCCGGCGGTGGGGTGGTTCAAATAGCCTCGGCTATCACCTCATTATGTCCGGTCGTGATGGTCAAGTGGATTAAGGCGTCTTGTACATACCAGATGCGTTGCTTCTGGGAGTATGGGTTCGAGTCACTTCTGGGGTGTGAGTTTTCAGTTGCATATGTCCTGGGGACCATTCAGGCTTGTTCGCATTTGTGTTCCTCACGTGTTGCCCCAAAGAATGAGGTGATTTGGTAAAATGCTATGCCCAAGATAACTATCCGAGTGCCGGCGGTGGGGTGGTTCAAATAGCCTCGGCTATCACCTCATTATGTCCGGTCGTGATGGTCAAGTGGATTAAGGCGTCTTGTACATACCAGATGCGTTGCTTCTGGGAGTATGGGTTCGAGTCACTTCTGGGGTGTGAGTTTTCAGTTGCATATGTCCTGGGGACCATTCAGGCTTGTTCGCATTTGTGTTCCTCACGTGTTGCCCCAAAGAATGAGGTGATTTGGTAAAATGCTATGCCCAAGATAACTATCCGAGTGCCGGCGGTGGGGTGGTTCAAATAGCCTCGGCTATCACCTCATTATGTCCGGTCGTGATGGTCAAGTGGATTAAGGCGTCTTGTACATACCAGATGCGTTGCTTCTGGGAGTATGGGTTCGAGTCACTTCTGGGGTGTGAGTTTTCAGTTATATATATATATATATATATATATATATATATATATATATATATATATATATATATATATATATATATATATATATATATATATATATGCAGAAAATCCACAGAGAAATATGAAATGAGGTGAACGTTTCGGCTTGTTAAAGCCTTTATCAACACCAGACTGACTAAAGGAGAAGGGAGAGGATATATAGGCCGACACCTGACCAACCCATCCCCTAGGAAAGAATTAACCAGAAACAGGTATAGCTTAGCTTAGAATGGTCAAAGAGGATTAAGCAGTCAGAGAATAAGGATGAAAGATTAAAGAAAAGCCTAATGAACACACAATATATGAATATAAAATTATAATGAGACATTGTAAGCCTCTCTATCAGAGTTTTTTCTTAAACTGTTGTGCAATATTATAACTAAAAAATGAATCAAGTTTGTACATTCCAGTACTAACATTAAGAAGATTTGGACACTGACTGATTAGAGCAGACTCAATTAAATTCCGTTCCACGAAATCCCCACAATCGGTAATGCTTTTTGCCCCATTCCAGTTAATATTGTGATCGCATAAACTCGTATGTAGATATAATGCATTAGACGTTTGGGCAGTTCTAATACTATAAGCATGTTGTGACAACCGCAATTGTAAGGACTTTCCTGTTTGTCCAAGGTACACAGAATCACAATCATTGCAGGGAATCGAATACACACAACCTGCTGTAACAGGGGAGTTTTTTATTAAATTTGATTTGATCGTACTATTAGTGAACACCAAATTTATATTAAGTTTCTTAAAAATCAGAGACAATTTTTCAAGTCCACTCGCATAAGGTACCACCAATGAGTTAATAATTTCTGGTTTCACCTTAGGGACGTGATTATAAAACGTACGCTTGGCTTGTTCAAACGAGAAATCCAAAAACCTCTTAGGATATTGTAAACTATTCCCAATTTCATATATTCTAGCAATCTCTTCATCAAAAAACTCAGGGCTGCATACCCTCAAAGCTCGTAGAAACATTCCTGAAAATACTGCCTGTTTAACTTTACTATGATGATTCGAATAAAAATGAACACACGACCCCACGTTGGTAGGTTTCCTATACACATTAAATTTGAACTTTCTAGTGACTCTATGAATCATAATGTCCAAAAACGGAAGAGTACCATTCTCCTCAGTCTCACATGTGAATTTTATTGAAGGTACCAAAGAATTGAGTTCATTAAGAAAAACTGTCTGGTCTTTGTCGCACGGCCATAAGCACAAAATATCATCAACATACCTAAACCAAACTATATTAGCCGGGATAATCCTGGATAAGATTTTTGTTTCGAAGAATTCCATATACAAATTGCTTAAAACTGGGGAAAGGGGATTGCCCATCGCCATACCAAATGTTTGTTTGAAAAATTTTCCATTAAAACTAAAATAATTGTCTTTTATACACAATTTGATACATTCCAATACTTTATTGGTCTGCAAGCTCAAATTATATTTGGGCAGTTCCTCACGTAGAAATTCTAACAGATCATCAACAGGAACTTTAATGAATAAAGAGGTCACATCAAAACTTATTAGTTTAAAATCAAAATTTAAATTCAGTGTGGATAGCTTATTAACTAAGTCCACATTGTTTGTCAAGTGTGAGTTGGAAATAGTACCAACTATAGGGGACAAAACTTTGACTGACCACTTAGAGAGTTTATAAGCCGCCGAACCAATTGAACTAATAATCGGCCTTGCCGGATTATATAGCTTATGAGTTTTTATAAGACCATACATGTAAGGAAGAGAGGGGGATCGACTTGTTAGCCTAGATATCAACTCTTTATCGCCTTTACACACAGTTTTAAGAGTTTTGTTAAAATGTGCAATCACTTTTTCAGTAGGATCTCTATTAATCAATAGATAAGTATCCCTGTCTTCCAGGAGTAACTCCATTTTTCGGACATAGTCATCTTTATTCATAATAACAACTGCATTTGACTTATCAGCCTTGGTAATATGTAATGAACTATCTTTTTTGAGACTTTAGACGCATGAACAAATCGACTTGGACAATTAGGAACAGAATTGTTAAGTAAAACGCCATACATCATACCTTTGCACACATTAATATCTTCAACTGAGACATTGCTATATTTTTCAAGATTGCTGAAACCTTTGGCAATATCTACATAATTGACTGTTCCGTTAGATGTGGCAAAGCTCAGGCCATATCCTAATGCAGTAATCGTGTCATTATCAAGCTGTCTATCCGAGAGGTTTATAACTAAATCCCGGTTGGAGTGTTTACTCCAGTCACTTTGTTGAATAAGTTTCTTTAATTTGAAATCCAGTTTAGTACTCACCTTTCTGCAGGCGGACCTCAAAGTAGTATAACAGTAATCCATCATACAACGGTTCCACTCAGGCGGAATGGCTTGGAGAAAAGCGTTCTTACAGTTATCCATCACTTTAAAACATTCACGAACTTCAAATTTAAGTAAATCGATGTTTTTCCTAAGCACTATGCGGGGTATCTCATCAAACGGCTGATCTGACAATTTAAGAACGCTGTTTGGTAATAATGAACGGGGAAGCACTTGTTCACTGAGGCATTTTCGAAGAAAACGAAGACGAATTTTTAAGACGAATCTCTACCCTTCCCTTATACCTTTCGTTACTAAACTTCGTTCTGCTTTAGGGAAATCTCATTCCTTAAAAATTCGTCTTTGTGAAATGCCTCAGTGAACAAGTGTTTCCCAAATGATATATATATATATATATATATATATATATATATATATATATATATATATATATATATATATATATATTCATATACATGGTTCATTCTCACTTGAGAATGAACCATGGAGGTTCGAAACGTCGTGCAAATTATACAAATAAGTGTAATACACTCTATATATATATATATATATATATATATATATATATAAATATATATATATATATATATATATATATATATATATATATATATATATATATATATATAAATATATATATATATATATATATATATATATATATATATATATATATACATATATATATATATATATATATATGTATATATATATATATATGTCGTACCTAGTAGCCAGAACGCACTTCTCAGCCTACTATGCAAGGCCAGATTTGCCTATTAAGCAAAGTTTTCCTGAATTAATATATATTCGAACCCATGCCGTCCAGGATCACCCCTAAACGTACACAGTACCGTGACCACCGCACCAATGATCGTCATAAGGATTGGTCAGTCTTGGCGCTTATTAACTAAGCTCCCTGACTGACCAACCCCCGACGACACTCATGAATCCATTTGGGTACAGTTTTTCATCAAATTCTGGCGCATGCACGAGCCGCACGGGTGATCCTGGACGGCATGGGTTCGAATCCTGGCCGGGTCAAAGAGTTCTTAGTGATATATGGCTTGCGCGTTCATGCAGCTTTCTCACATATATATATAATTCACATATATATATATATATCTCACATATATATATCACACATATATATCAATTAATTCATGAAAAGTTGGCTTATTAGGCAAATCGGGCCTTGCATAGTAGGCCGAGAAGTGCGTTCTGGCTACTAGGTACGACATATATATATATATATGTATATATATATATATATATATATATATATATATATATATATATATATATATATATATATATATATATATATATATATATATATATATATATATATATATATATATATATATATATATACATATGTCGTACCTAGTAGCCAGAACGCACTTCTCAGCCTACTATGCAAGGCCAAATTTTCCTAATAAGCCAAGTTTTCATGAATTAATTGTTTTTCGACTACCTAACCTATCCTAACCTAACTTTTTCGGCTACCTAACCTAACCTAACCTAACCTATAGAGATAGGTTAGGTTAGGTAGGGTTGGTTAGGTTCGGTCATATATCTACGTTAATTTTAACTCCAATAAAAAAAAATTTACCTCATACATAATGAAACAGGTAGCTTTATCATTTCATAAGAAAACAATTAGAAGAAATATATTAATTCAGGAAAACTTGGCTTACTAGGCAAATCGGGCCTTGCATAGTAGGCTGAGAAGTGCATTCTGGCTACTAGGTACGACATATATATATATATATATATATATATATATATATATATATATATATATATATATATATATATATATATATATATATATATATATATATATATATATATATATATATATATATAACAATCGACTTGAGAATGCTCCAGGACGGACCGAAACGTCGTCGTCCCTTCAATTTCTAGTGTGTGGTCTGGTCAATATATATATATATATATATATATATATATATATATATATATATATATATATATATATATATATATATGTCGTACCTAGTAGCCAGAACGCACTTCTCAGCCTACTATGCAAGGCCCGATTTGCCTAATAAGCCAAGTTTTCCTGAATTAATATATTTTTTCTAATTTTTTTCTTATGAAAAGATAAAGCTACCCATTTCATTATGTATGAGGTCAATTTTTTTTTACTGGAGTTAAAATTAACGTAGATATATGACCGAACCTAACCAACCCTACCTAACCTAACCTAACCTATCTCTATCGGTTAGGTTAGGTTAGGTAGCCGGAAAAGTTAGGTTAGGTTAGGTTAGGTAGGTTAGGTAGTCGAAAAAGCATTAATTCATGAAAACTTGGCTTATTAGGCAAATCGGGCCTTGCATAGTAGGCTGAGAAGTGCGTTCTGGCTACTAGGTACGACATATATATATATATATGTCGTACCTAATAGCCAGAACGCACTTCTCAGCCTACTATTCAAGGCCCGATTTGCCTAATAAGCCAAGTTTTCATGAATTAATGTTTTTTCGTCTACCTAACCTACCTAACCTAACCTAACCTAGCTTTTTTTGGCTACCTAACCTAACCTTACCTTTAAATATAGGTTAGGTTAGGTTAGGTAGGGTTGGTTAGGTTCGGTCATATATCTACGTTAATTTTAACTCCAATAAAAAAAATTGACCTCATACATAGAGAAAAGGGTTGCTTTATCATTTCATAAGAAAAAAATTATAGTAAATATATTAATTCAGGAAAACTTGGCTTATTAGGCAAATCGGGCCTTGAATAGTAGGCTGAGAAGTGAGTTCTGGCTACTAGGTACGACATATATATATATATATATATATATATATATATATATATATATATATATATGTCGTACCTAGTAGCCAGAACGCACTTCTGAGCCTACTATGCAAGGCCCAATTTGCCTAATAAGCCAAGTTTTCATGAATTATTTGTTTTTCGACTACCTAACCTACCTAACCTAACCTAACCTTACTTTTTCGGCTACCTAACCTAACCTAACCTATAAATATAGGTTAGGTTAGGTTAGGTAGGGTTGGTTAGGTTCGGTCATATATCTACGTTAATTTTAACTCAAATAAAAAAAAATTGACCTCATACATAATGAAATGGGTAGCTTTATCATTTCATAAGAAAAAAAATAGAGAAAATATATTATTTCAGGAAAGCTTGGCTTATTAGGCACATCGGGCCTTGCATAGTAGGCCAAGAAGTGCGTTCTGGCTACTAGGTACGACATATATATATATATATATATATATATATATATATATATATATATTTATATATATATATATATATATATATATATATATATATTTATATATATATATATATATATATATATATATATATATATATATATATATATATATATATATATTTATATATATTTATATATATATATATATATATATATTTATATATATATATATATATATATATATTTATATATATATATATATATATATATATATTTATATATATATATATATATATATATATATATATATATATATATTTATATATATATATTTATATATATATATATATATATATATATATTTATATATATATATATATATATATATATATATATATATATATATATATATATATATATATATATATATATATATATATTGTGACGGGAAAGTGTTGGAGTGTTGATGTTCGGCAGTCTTCCAATGGCTGGTGTCATTGCCTAGTAACACTTACAAAAAAAAAAGATAGTCTGCTTGCCTGTTTGTCTGTCTGTCTGTGGTAAAGTAAGGGAAGACACGCAAAACACAAAGTATGAACAATGAAACTTTAATTAATATAGAAAACAAATTATAAACAAAGACAATCCCTTGGCAATGTACAGTGCAAAAGAACAAGTCAAAAAACTATATAACATAAATAAATAATAGGGATGAAGTTTACTCTACAATAATATAAAGTTTAAAGGTGAAAAATAATCAGGTGAAATATAATCAGGTGCTGAGAATATGGCACTAGCTGCGAGACATCCACCTGATACAGCAATATCAGTTAGTTGTTCACTGCTTGAGAGCACAAGGATATTCTGACTTCAATGGCTGGACCAAGCCCAGACATCGACTTAGGTAGAGGGCGTTGATGTGCAGTGTGCAGTCGGCGAGTCACCAATCAGGAGCAGGCAGGCTGGGAAGGGTAGTTGGCTGGTTGATGACGAGCCGGTGTGGAGTGAGTGGAGAAGGGGGGTCGTGGGTATGTTTTGCCTCCTGGTCAAAACGTTTTGTGTTACTGGGAGACGTATCTTGTAGGTAGCATCTTATTCTTGAATAAAATACGTAACTTCATGTAGAGAAGAGCAGGCTCAATCTCTTGAACGAGATTATCATCACAATATATATAAATATATATATATACATATACTGTATATATATATATATATATATATATATATATATATATATATATATATATGTATATATATATATATATATATATATATATATATATATATATATATTAGTATATTTTGGTAGCAGTCTTTCCTGTAGACATATATTATTAAATATGACCGAAAAAGTAAGATTAATAATTCTAACACGAATTTTCTCAATCTTTCGTACATTACGTTTCACTGTTGGAGGTAAATCAAAAATCACTTCTCCAAAATTCATTTTTATTTCTAGTCTGACGCGACACGGGCGCGTTTCGTAAAACTTATTACATTTTCAAAGACTTCACAAATACACAACTGATTAGAACTTACGTATCTCTGATTTTATATCTACATTTGAGTGAGGTGGGAGGGGTGATGTGGCATTAACACAAGACAGAACAAGAGGGGATATTAATAGGGTATTAAAAGTATCAACACAAGACAGAACAGAAACAATGGGTATTGAATAGAAGTGTTTGTAGAAAGCCTATTGGTCCATATTTCTTGATGCTTCTATATTGGAGCGGAGTCTTGAGGTGGGTAGAATATAGTTGTGCAATAATTGGCTGTTGATTGCTGGTGTTGACTTCTTGATGTGTAGTGCCTCGCAAACGTCAAGCGGCCTGCTATCGCTGTATCTATCAATGATTTCTGTGTTGTTTACTAGGATTTCTCTGGCGATGGTTTGGTTATGGGAAGAGATTATATGTTCCTTAATGGAGCCCTGTTGCTTATGCATCGTTAAACGCCTAGAAAGAGATGTTGTTGTCTTGCCTATATACTGGGTTTTTTGGAGCTTACAGTCCCCAAGTGGGCATTTGAAGGCATAGACGACGTTAGTCTCTTTTAAAGCGTTCTGTTTTGTGTCTGGAGAGTTTCTCATGAGTAGGCTGGCCGTTTTTCTGGTTTTATAGTAAATCGTCAGTTGTATCCTCTGATTTTTGTCTGTAGGGATAACGTTTCTATTAACAATATCTTTCAGGACCCTTTCCTCCGTTTTATGAGCTGTGGAAAAGAAGTTCCTGTAAAATAGTCTAATAGGGGGTATAGGTGTTGTGTTAGTTGTCTCTTCAGAGGTTGCATGGCTTTTCACTTTCCTTCTTATGATGTCTTCGATGAAACCATTGGAGAAGCCGTTATTGACTAGGACCTGCCTTACCCTACAGAGTTCTTCGTCGACTTGCTTCCATTCTGAGCTGTGGCTGAGAGCACGGTCGACGTATGCGTTAAACAACACTCCTCTTGTACCTGTCAGGGCAGTCGCTGTTGGCATTTAGGCACATTCCTATGTTTGTTTCCTTAGTGTAGACTGCAGTGTGGAAACCTCCGCCCTTTTCCATGACTGTTACATCTAGAAAAGGCAGCTTCCCATCCTTTTCCGTCTCGTAAGTGAAACGCAGCACGGAACTCTGCTCAAATGCCCCCTTCAGCTCCTGCAGATGTCTGACATCAGGTACCTGTGTAAAAATGTCGTCAACATACCTGCAGTATATGGCCGGTTTCAAGTTCATGTCGACTAAGACTTTTCAAGTTCATGTCGACTTCTATTCAATACCCATTGTTTCTGTTCTGTCTTGTGTTGATACTTTTAATACCCTATTAATATCCCCTCTTGTTCTGTCTTGTGTTAATGCCACATCACCCCTCCCACCTCACTCAAATGTAGATATAAAATCAGAGATACGTAAGTTCTAATCAGTTGTGTATTTGTGAAGTCTTTGAAAATGTAATAAATTTTACGAAACACGCCCGTGTCGCGTCAGACTAGAAATAAAAATGAATTTTGGAGAAGTGATTTTTGATTTATCTCCAACAGTGAAGCGTAATGTACGAAAGATTGAGAAAATTCGTGTTAGAATTATTAATCTTACTTTTTCGGTCATATTTAATAATATATATATATATATATATATATATATATATATATATATATATATATATATAACTGAAAACTCACACCCCAGAAGTGACTCGAACCCATACTCCCAGGAGCAACGCAACTGGTATGTACAAGACGCCTTAATCCACTTGACCGTCACGACCGGACAAAATGAGGTGATAGCCGAGACTATTTGAACCACCTCACCGCCAGCACTCGGATAGTAATCTTGGGCATAGCATTTTACCAAATCACCTCATTCTTTGGGGCACACGTGAGGAACACGAATGCGAACAAGCCTGAATGGTCCCCAGGACAATATGCAACTGAAAACTCACACCCCAGAAGTGACTCGAACCCATACTCCCAGGAGCAATGCAACTGGTATGTACAAGACGCCTTAATCCACTTGACCATCACGACCGGACAAAATAAGGTGATAGCCGAGGCTATTTGAACCACCCCACTGCCGGCACTCGGATAGTAATCTTGGGCATAGCATTTTACCAAATCACCTCATTCTTTGGGGCACACGTGAGGAACACAAATGCGAACAAGCCTGAATAGTCCCCAGGACAATATGCAACTGAAAACTCACACCCCAGAAGTGACTCGAACCCATACTCCCAGGAGCAACGCAACTGGTATGTACAAGACGCCTTAATCCACTCGGCTATCACCTCATTTTGTCCAGTCGTGATGGTCAAGTGGATTAAGGCATCTTGTACATACCAGTTGCGTTGCTCCTGGGAGTATGGGTTCGAGTCACTTCTGGGGTGTGAGTTTTCAGTTGCATATTGTCCTGGGGACCATTCAGGCTTGTTCGCATATATATAAATATATATATATATATATATATATTGGTGTATACTGGCAGCAGGTTTTCTTTCAAACATGTTTCATTGAATATGACTGCATATTCTGTATTTATTATTTTCTGGTTTAGGGCTTCTATCCCTCTAACTATTTTCTTAGCATCAGGGCTTAATTGAAATAGGAGTTCTCCAAAACTCATTTTCGTACTTTTAAGGTGAAGAAAAGAAGTGATTTACTATAGAGTGTATTACACTTATTTGTATAATTTGCACGACGTTTCGAACCTCCATGGTTCATTCTCAAGTGAACAGATCTTACAATACTAGTTGATTTTATACCCGCATTAGGTCAGGTGATAATACAATGAAGGTGAAAACATGGGGGGATACATAAGGGATAAACATAGGGGCTGCAGAAGGCTTATTGGCCCATACGAGGCATCTCCTATCTAAACACAAAGATTAATCCAGTGTAATTGGCCTGTTATGTTGGACATTGTCTTCTGTGTTGGCATCGATATGTTCTTGTCTTGTCCTTACTCTCATGGTGGGTAGAGTAAATAGTTCCGTGATTTGGGTGTTCATGGTAGGTCGCTCTATTCTTATGTGAATTGCCTCAAGAATTTGTAATCTTCTTGAATCTTGGGTTTTGTCTATTATGCAAGTATTCTTGTTCAACATTTCTCTTGTTAGAGTAATGTCATGGGCTTGTCTCATGTGATTCCTAGGGGCACCAGATTGAAGATGGCATGTCAAACGCCTCGTCAGCTTGGTCGACGTCATACCTATGTACTTACATTGAAGGTTACATCCTTCGTGGGGGCAAGTGTACATGTATACAACGCTTGACTGCTGTAGAGGGTTCTCCGTCGGCTTCGGGCTGTTTTTGATAAGGAGTTCGGAAGTCTTCTTGGTTTTGTAGAATATTATCAGGTTTATGTTTTGGTTAGGGGTAGTGCTTTTTACTCCTTTACGGATTATTTCTTTCATTATTCTTTCCTCTTTTATATGTTCACTGTGCATGGTTGATTTGTAATATAATTTTATTGGGGGTGTTGTGGTTTCTGTTCTAGGTTCTGAATTATACCAACGGTCCAAGTGTCTTCTTCTTAAGAAGACACTTGGACCGTTGGTCATATATATATATATATATATATATATATATATATATATATATATATATATATATTGGACCGACATATATATATATATATATATATATATATATATATATATATATATATATATATATATATATATATATATATATATATATATATGTCGTACCTAGTAGCCAGAACGCACTTCTCAGCCTACTATGCAAGGCCTGATTTGCCTAATAAGCCACGTTTTCATGAATTAATGTTTTTTCGACTACCTAACCTACCTAACCTAACCTAACCTAACTTTTTCCGCTACCTAACCTGACCTAACCTATAACTCCAATAAAAAAAAAATTGACCTCATACATAATGAAATGGGTAGCTTTATCATTTCATAAGAAAAAAATTAGAGAAAATATATTAATTCAGGAAAACTTGGCTTATTAGGCAAATCGGGCCTTGCATACTAGGCTGAGAAGTGCGTTCTGGCTACTAGGTACGACATATATATATATATATATATATATATATATATATATATATATATATATATATATATATATATATATATATATATATATATATATATATGTCGTACCTAGTAGCCAGAACTCACTTTTCAGCCTACAATGCAAGGCCCGATTTGCCTAATAAGCCAAGTTTTCATGAATTAATATATTTTCTCAAATTTTTTTCTTATGAAATGATAAAGCAACCCATTTCATTATGTAAGAGGTCAATTTTTTTTTATTGGAGTTAAAATTAACGTAGATATATGACCGAACCTAACCAACCCTACCTAACCTAACCTAACCTAACCTATCTTTATAGGTTAGGTTAGGTTAGGTAGCCAAAAAAGTTAGGTTAGGTTAGGTTAGGTAGGTTAGGTAGTCGAAAAGCAATTAATTCATGAAAACTTGGCTTATTAAGCAAATCGGGCCTTGCATAGTTGGCTCAGAAGTGAGTTCTGGCTACTAGGTACGACATATATATATATATATATATATATATATATATATATATATATATATATATATATATATATATATATATATATATATATATATATATATATATATATATATATATATATATATATATATATATATATTGGTACCAGTTTTTCCTGTCGACATATATTATTAAATATAACCGAAAAAGTGAGATTAATATTTCCAACACGAATTTTCTCAATGTTTCTTATATTTTTTCACTGTTGATGGTAACTGAAAAATCAATTCTCCAAAATTCATTTTTATTTCTAGTCTGACGCGACACTTGAGCGTGTTTCGTAAAACTTATTACATTTTCAAAGACTTTAGTTTAGTTATATGTATGTTCAGTTATAGTTGAGTGTGTGTAAACTAAAGTGTTTGAAAATGTAATACGTTTTACGAAACGTGCTCAAATGTCGCGTCAGACTAGAAATAAAAATGAATTTTGGAGAATTGATTTTTCAGTTACCATCAACAGTGAAAAAAATATAAGAAACATTGAGAAAATTCGTGTTAGAATTATTAATCTTACTTTTTCGGTCATATTTAATAATATATATATATATATATATATATATATATATATATATATATATATATATATATATATATATATATATATACATATATATATATGTATATATATATATATATATATATATATATATATATATATATATATATATATATATATATATATATATATATATATATATATACATATATATATATGTATATATATATATATATATATATATATATATATATATATATATATATATATATATATATATATATATATATATATATATTGTGACTGTAACGCGTTGGTGTTCGGCTGTTTCAAGAGCTAGGGGTATGGCCTCGTCACATAAAGAAACAAAAAGAAAAAATCTGGAACTTCCGTCTGTGGTAAGGTAATGGGAAGACACACAAAACACAAGTAAATTTAACAATGAGATTTTAATTACGTTAGAAAAGCAAAACATGAATAAAATGGACATAAAGTTGGAACATAAAATCAATCAATCAAAATAATAAGAATAATCAAATGGCAAAATGAAAAGTTACGTTAAGACAAGTGAGTAATAACAAGTGAATAATAACAATGCAAAATATGGGTGCAGGAATATTGGCTTTAAGCTGCCACCTCTCTTAGTACACGTAAGCCAGAGCTTAGTCTACCAACGAGACGTGTTAACTTGTGGAAAGCACGGGATATTCTGAGGTCTGTAGGTCGTGGTGGCCCCAGACATCAACTAGTGTGGCGGGTGGAGGAAGCAGGTGCGACTGACCACCAGCCAATCAGCGATGAGCAGGCGACGGACAGGTAGTTTGGTGGTTCGAGTGGTGGAGGTGGAGCAGGTGTTCCTGGTGCTGAATACGTTTGCTCTCTGGCAAACCTGGGTGTTGTACTTGTTGGATATTTCTTCCATATTAGTTGTATTGTTGTATAATGATGAACTTAGGAGGGAAGAGCAGGCTCAATCTCTCTTGAAGGAGATTATCGTCACAATATATATATATATATATATATATATATATATATATATATATATATATATATATATATATATATATATATATATATATATATATATATATATACATATATATATATATATATATATATATATATATATATATATATATATATATATATATATATATATATATATATATATCACACAAGAACTCACACCTCTTTGAAGGGCTCGAACTTTGGAAGGCCAGGTGGTCACGCACCTTGACACAAACAATACTCTACATCTAGACCACGGAAAATCGTTAAAAGAGGTTGAAAGCTGGGAGTATTTCCCCCTAAAAAATCAACCTCCCAACGACACTAGTCATGGCAAGAGATCAGAATTAATTTTCATTTATCCTTTACATTACCAGGGAGAACACGAGCTTCATATATACACGGTAAGCTTGCTTAAACTCACAAGTGAAAGTTAACACACAAGCGCTAACATCCCTATGAAGGGGTCGAACCTTGGAAGGTGAGGTGTTCGCGCACCTTGATACAACTAGTACTCTACTCGTAGACTTTCCTGAGACTTTTACTGAAACCGGAACAGGTTTTCACACAATACCCCCCCCCCCCCCATGCACCCTGGCTCTGTTATTCAGGAATGTTCTACCTTTGACGCTCCTTTTTCAATAGGAGCGTTATTGGCCGAATGGCTGTGCATATTCATGGATTCAGGCATTGTATTTACTAGCTCTATCTATAAATGCAACATTATGTTTGTAACTCATTTTCAAAAAAATTACCTGATTAAACATTTTATCACATCTTAATACACAGAGAGTAATTACACTAACATGATGTGTCAAGGAGAAAAACAATATTAATTTATATATGATAACATTCCTATTTTGAATGAACAGCATGTTAAATTTGACGAATGCGTATTTGGGGTCGACCACTCGATAGAATGGACTTGGTGTGAGGACGAGTTGCATGTGTTAACGATTTTCCTTCATAGACATTGTGTTTGGCAAGTGGACGAAATGGACTTTGGCCTTAGTTTATAAAGATGGGAGGAGATCATCTCGCCTTTAACTCAATATTTTAGAAAGTGTCTCTAAATAAAAATTGAAATTAAATTATTAAATAATTATTATTTAATGATAACTATATATATATTAATAAAAAAATTATTAATAAATTTAACCCCGAATTGAACAGCTCAGAGTTGTCGACTCAGTTGTATATTCATCAATTGTCATGTTCTCTAAAGTATGTGTTGAATTGTTTTATTATTCTAGTTTTGTGTAAATAATTTTTCTTTTTCTTAAATGTAGTTTTCTTTTAAGTTTTTTAACATAAATTCTAGTGACAATGTCAGACCACGGAGGAAAAATGAAACAGGAAATTTCCTTAAGTACTTTCGTATATTAAATACATCTTCAGAAGGTCCTTCAGAAGGTTCAGAAGGACCTTCTGAAGATGTATTTAATATACGAAAGTACTTAAGGAAATTTCCTGTTTCATTTTTCCTCCGTGGTCTGACATTGTCACATTCTTAATCACGTGTTTATTTTCGTGATATACACACATAAATTCTAGTGAATAAATATTGATACATATTTATTGTTTTTAGCTAAACTAGCGTTGTAAATATTTTCATTTTAGCATCAATGATTAGTTTGGAACTCCATCATGATATATGTATATATATATATATATATATATAGAGAGAGAGAGAGAGAGAGAGAGAGAGAGAGAGAGAGAGAGAGAGAGAGAGAGAGAGAGAGAGAGAGAGAGAGAGAGAGAGAGAGAAAGAGAGAGAGAGAGAGAGAGAGAGAGAGAGAGAGAGAGAGAGAGCGAGAGAGAGAGAGAGAGAGAGAGCGAGAGAGAGAGAGAGAGAGAGGGTATATTGATTTATGTATCTAATTATATACTTATATATATCGATATATTTTATAATTACTGCAGGTAACTTTTGTGAACGGCCTTAAAGAATCTAAGTCAAGGACAAACATTCGTGAAGTGATTATCCCAAACTCAGACATTTTCTCCCAATTCCCCAACAAGTTTAACTCAAGTTCATACGACACCTTCGTGACAATCTTGCCTCTGGTACCCAAGTACTGTGGAGACGCCCTTCGCTCTCCGGAGATCCAACGTCTCCAAGACGAGACGTTTGACGTGGTAATGTTAAGTGTGGTCTTCACTGATTGCTTCTATCCATTTCTGCACAAGTTACAGGTATGTTGGTTCGTGTGATATTTTTGTGAGCTATTACAATAAAAAGTTGTCTCCTTAATTCTTTTGAAGTTGAAAGCAAACTCTCCAAATTCAAATTTTCCTTTTTTATTTGGGCTGACTCTAAAAGATGCACTTCGTTAACTTTTGTTAACATTATCAAAGGCAGAGTTTGAATGGTTACAATGTTTCTTTTTGCCGAATGAGGATGAGGTGTAGGTGAAATTATCGGCTTACTTATGGGCCGATGAGTCCATTGTATGTTACCATTCTCTTGTTTGCATGATTGCTGGGAGCATGTTGTATGTTGTTCTGGAAGTTGGCAGAGTATAATTTGGTACAAGTTGGTTATTGAAACAGGTGAGAGGTTCGCCTCCAGTAGTGGGACCCGGCGTTTTGGATCCAGGATCTTCTGTAGGTCCGAATTTGTTACCACGATAACCGTGGCCTCGTTACCATGCATATGGACGGCAACTAGTCCCGCAGATGTTGCCTTGTCGATGGCTGCTGCAATTTCGCGCTCAGAGCGCTTGAAGACTCCGAGGAGTTGCACTTTCATTTTGTATGTAATTTTCTCTGGCAACGTCTCAATCGCTGGGAATGTCAGGAGAACCTAGAGTGTAGAGTTGAGTGCCGGCAGCGTGGTGTGCTGTGTGTTTACTAGTTGTGTCTTTACGGGGGTTGAGCTTTGCTCTTTCGGCCCGCCTCTCAACTGTCAATCAACTGTTTTACTAACTATTTTTTTTCCCCCACACCACACACACACACACCCCAGGAAGCAGCCCGTGACAGCTGACTAACTCCCAGGTACCTATTTGCTGCTAGGTAACAGGGGCATTCAGGGTGAAAGAAACTTTGCCCATTTGTTTCTGCCTCGTGCGGGAATCGAACCCGCGCCACAGAATTACGAATCCTGCGCGCTATCCACCAGGCTACGAGGCCCCGTGTGTGGGAAAACAGCTTGCCAGCAGGAGAGGAGATGGGTAAGTCCGATCTCGAGGATCCTGGTCCTGTGTACTCACCTATTTGTACTCACCTATTTGTCCTTGCGGGGGTTGATCTTTGGCTCTTTGGTCCAGCCTCTCAACTGTCAATCAACTGGTGTACAAATTTCTGAGCCTACTGGGCTCTATCATATCTACATTTAAAACTGTGTATGGAGTCAGCCTCCACCACATCACTGCCTAATGCATTCCATCCGTTAACAACTCTGACACTAAAAAAAGTTCCTTCTAACGTCCCTGTGGCTCATGTGGGTACTCAGTTTCCACCTGTGTCCCCTTATTCGCGTCCCACCAGTGTTGAATAGTTTATCCTTGTTTACTCGGTCGATTCCCCTGAGGATTTTGTAGGTTGTGATCATGTCTCCCCTTACTCTTCTGTCTTCCAGTGTCGTAAGGTGCATAGTGTATAACAAATCACTGGCAACAGGGGAACTGCCAGAAATTTGGAAAGCAGCTAACGTAGTCCCGATATACAAGAAAGGGGATAGACAGAAGGCACTGAATTACAGGCCGGTGTCCCTAACCTGCATACCATGCAAGTTGATGGAGAAGATTGTGCGAAGAAAGCTAGTGGAGCACCTGGAGCGAAAGAACTTTGTAACACAGCATCAACATGGGTTCAGGGATGGCAGGTCCTGCCTCACAGGGTTACTTGAATTCTACGACCAGGCAACAAAAATAAAGCAAGAAAGAGAAGGGTGGGCAGACTGCATATTTGTGGATTGTCAGAAAGCCTTTGATACAGTGCCACACAAGAGGCTAGTGAAAAAGCTGTAGATGCAGGCTAGAGTGAAAGGGAAGGTACTCCATTGGATAAAGGAGTACCTAAGCAACAGGGGACAACGAGTCAGTGTGTGGGGTGAGGTCTTAGATTGGCGACACGTTACGAGTGGAGTCCCGCAAAGGTCAGTCCTTGAACCTATACTGTTTCTGATATATGTAAATGATCTCCAAGAGGGTATAGAATCGTTTCTCTCAATGTTTGCCAATGATGCAAAAATTATGAGGAGGATTGAAACTGAGGACGATAGTAGGAGTCGACAAGATGACCAAGACAGACTAAGTGAATGGTCCAACAAATGGCTGTTGCAGTTCAACCCGAGTAAATGCAAAGTAATGAAACTAGACAGTGGAAACAGGAGGCCAGACACAGGATACAGAATAGGAGATGAAGTACTTAATGAAACGGACAGAGAGAAAGATCTAGGAGTTGATATCACACCAAACCTGTCTCCTGAAGCCCACATAAAAAGAATAACGTCTGCGGCATATGCGAGGCTGGCTAACATCAGAGCAGCATTCAGAAACCTGTGTAAGAAATCATTCAGAATCTTGTACACCACATATGTAAGACCAATCCTGGAGTATGCGGCCCCAGCATGGAGCCCGTACTTGGTCAAGCACAAGACAAAGCTGGAAAAAGTCCAATGGTATGCCACTAGACTAGTCCCAGAACTAAGAGGCATGAGTTACGAGGAAAGGCTGCGGGAAATGCACCTTACGACACTGGAAGACAGAAGAGTAAGGGGAGACATGATCACAACCTACAAAATCCTCAGGGGAATCGGTTAGTTATTACCACTTGTGCGTAAGTGAGTTGCATATCTTTCTTGCACTGTTCTATTCCCTGTGTAACTTCCTCCATCTGTGCTGACAAAAGCTGTTTGATCCAAGAGCATTGACTCCTGGATCCTGCCTTTCCAGCTATCGGTTGTTTACAGCAATGACTCCTGTCCCATTTCCCTATCATACCTAGTTTAAAAAGTATGAATAGTATTTGCTTCCACAACCTGTTCCCCAAGTGCATTCCATTTTTCCACTACTCTCACGCTAAAAGAAAACTTCCTAACATCTCTGTGACTCATCTGAGTTTCCAGTTTCCACCCATGTCCCCTCGTTCTGTTATTATTACGTGTGAACATTTCATCTATTTCCACTTTGTCAATTCCCCTGAGTATTTTATATGTCCCTATCATATCTCCTCTCTCCCTTCTTTTCTCTAGTGTCGTAAGGTTCTGTAAGGTAGAAGACAACTGCTCGATGTCTTCTACATTCTGGGTGAAAATGAGATCTAATAGGCTGGGCGTATCCCCTCCTCCTTCCCTAGTATCTTCTTTCACATGCTGTGTTAGGAAATTCCTGTCAATAACGTCTACCAGCTTCGCTCCCCAGGTCTCCTCCCCGCCATGGGGATGTGTGTGTGTGTGTGTGTGTGTGTGTGTGTGTGTGTGTGTGTGTGTGTGTGTGTGTGTGTGTGTGTGTGTGTGTGTGTGTGTGTGTGTGTGTGTGTGTGTGTGTGTGTGTGTGTGTGTGGCGTGTGTGTGTGTTTGTGTGTGTGTGTGTGTGTTTTTGTGTGTATGGGGGGGGTGTACTCACCTATTTGTGATTACGGTTTTTTTCAATATTTTGACTATTACACTTGTCAATGATACCGGTCTATAATTAAGGGGGTCTTCCCTGCTTCCACTTTTTGCAGATTGGAACTATGTTAGCCTTTTTCCACACATCAGCTACAACTCCTGTAAACAGGGATGCCTGAAAAATCAGTTGAAGAGGAATGCTGAGCTCAGGTGCACATTCTCTCAGAACCCATGGTGAAACTCCATCTGGACCAACTGCCTTGTTCTTATTTAGCTCCTTGAGCATTTTTTCCATTTCGTCTCTAGACACCTCTATGTGCTTTGTGTTGTTCTCTGGAATTCTTATTGTATCTGGTTCCCTGAAGATTTCATTTTGTACAAATACACTTTGGAACTTTTCGTTTAATGTTTCACACATTTCCTTTTCATTTTCCGTGAATCTATTTCCCATTTTCAACCTCTGTATATCATCCTTTACCTGCAATTTGTTGTTTATGAATTTATAGAATAGACCTGGTTCTGTTTTACATTTGTCTGCAATCCCTTTTTCAAACAATTTTTCTGCCTCTCTCCTCACTGCCGTGTAGTTGTTTCTCGCATCTTTGTATCGCTGGTATGTTTGGGGGTTTGGCCTCTTCCTGTAGTGATTCCAGTTTTGTGTCTTTTGGTCTCTGGCCCTCTCGCACTTTCTGTTGAACCAATCCTGTTTCCTAGTTCTGCATCTCTGCTTTGGTATAAATTTTTTTGTGCCTTTATCATATATTTCACAAAACTTGACATTCATCTCATTCACTTCCTTGCCTAGCAACAAGTCTGTCCAATTATACCCACTAAAAAAATTTCTAAGGTTGCCATAATGTCCTCTCCTAAAGTCAGGTTTTTCAATTGCATCAACCTTCATATTTTCTTCCAGATTATAACGCATTGCATACTTTATTCCCCAAAAGACATGGTCACTTTTACCCAAGGGAGGAAGGTGCTGAATGTCAAATACTTCTTCCTCCTTCTTGGTAAATATCAAATCTAGCATGGAGGGAACGTCCCCTTCCCTCATACTCGTAGCTTGTTTAACATGATGATACAAGAATGTTTCCAGGATGAGGTCTACAAATTTACAGGTCCAAAAATCTTCTGTTTTAGCTTCATATGCTTGAAAGCCAGTCTATGGCTTTCAAGTTGAAGTCGCCGACTATCAACAGTCGTGAACTATCGTTATCCGCTCTCGCTATGATCTCTCTCATTATTGTTATAAGACCTTCTCTTTTACTATCTAGCTCCTCCTTTGACCATGTGCTGCTTGGCGGTGGACTGTATGCATTTATGATCATTAGTTTATCATCCTCATGGCAGATCTCTAGTGCTATTATATCAACTTCTTGTGGATTGGCAGTCATTATTTCATTCACCTTTAGGTGTTCTTTCACCAGCACAGCAACGCCACCGCCTTTCCTAATTTTTCTGTCCCGTCTCCAAATTGAGTAGCCCCTTGGGAATATGACTTCATTTAAAATAACATCTTCAAGTTTTGTCTCCATGAGTGCAACAATGTCTGGTGTCTGCAGCTGTATTACATCACTTAACTCCAGTATCTTCGATCTTACTCCATCTATGTTGGTGTATGCAATCTTCAGGAACTTGTTCCCCCTCTTCTTATTTTTCACTTCCCCTCTCTCTAATGATTTTGTTGGTTTGCCTTTATGTACCACTTTACTGGCCTGCCTACCCCTATCACTTTGTAGAAAAAAGAATTGATTTCTTCTTCATTCCTGCTCTCATTTAAACGTTTTGCCTCGGCGAGGTTCAGTTTCAGCTTCTCTCTATCTTCTTTTGAAAGATCTCGTCTTAACGACCACACTTTCCCATCCTCATCACTTTGTAATTTTCTAGCATTCCTTAGTACTTCTTCCATCTGTTTGGCACCATTTAGGGTGATCCTCAAATGGCGATCTTTCCCTTTTACATATCTGCCTATTCTCCTGTAGTCGCACACATTCTCTATGGTTGTAAGACCTTCCACGAGGCCAACAATTTTATCTACTACTTTTGCTTCTTCTACAGCTCTTTCTGACCTAGATGTTATCTCATTTTCTTTGCAGCCAAAAATGATCAAGGACTTACTCCGATCAACTGTGTTTTGCACCAACTTCGGGTTAGATGCCAATTCTTTTCTCACTTCCAGCCTAATGTTTGTTTTATCTTGGTTGCTGCAGTGTTTGACTTCCTTAACTGCTTCTTCTATTTTTTCCTTCTCCTTGGCCACTTGTGCATAAGTGAGTTGCATATCTTTCTTGCACTGTTCTATTCCCTGTGTAACTTCCTCCATCTGTGCTGACAAAAGCTGTTTCTCCTGTTGAAATTCCTTACCTAACCTATTGTGTGTGTGTGTGTGTGTGTGTGTGTGTGTGTGTGTGTGTGTGTGTGTGTGTGTGTGTGTGTGTGTGTGTGTGTGTGTGGGGCGTGTGTACTCACCTAATTGTGCTTGCGGGGGTTGAGCTCTGGCTCTTTGGTCCCGCCTCTCAACCGTCAATCAACTGGTGTACAGATTCCTGAGCCTATTGGGCTCTATCATATCTACATTTGAAACTGTGTATGGAGTCAGCCTCCACCACATCACTTCCTAATGCATTCCATTTACTAACTACTCTGACACTGAAAAAGTTTTTTCTAACGTCTCTGTGGCTCATTTGGGTACTCAGCTTCCACCTGTGTCCCCTTGTTCGCGTCCTACCAGTGTTGAATAGTTCATCCTTGTTTACCCGGTCGATTCCCCTGAGGATTTTGTAGGTTGTGATCATGTCCCCCCTTACTCTTCTGTCTTCCAGTGTCGTGAGGTGCATTTCCCGCAGCCTTTCCTCATAACTCATGCCTCTTAGTTCTGGGACTAGTCTAGTAGCATACCATTGGACTTTTTCCAGCTTCGTCTTGTGCTTGACAAGGTACGGGCTCCATGCTGGGGCCGCATACTCCAGGATTGGTCTTACATATGTGGTGTACAAGATTCTGAATGATTCCTTACACAGGTTCCTGAACGCCGTTCTGATGTTAGCCAGCCTCGCATATGCCACAGACGTTATTCTCTTTATGTGGGCTTCAGGAGACAGGTTTGGTGTGATATCAACTCCTAGATCTTTCTCTCTGTCTGTTTCATTAAGTACTTCATCTCCTATTCTGTATCCTGTGCCTGGCCTCCTGTTTCCACTGCCTAGTTTCATTACTTTGCATTTACTCGGGTTGAACTTCAACAGCCATTTGTTGGACCATTCACTTAGTCTATCCAGGTCATCTTGTAGCCTCCTACTATCATCCTCTGTTTCAATCCTTCTCATAATTTTTGCATCGTCGGCAAACATTGAGAGGAACGAATCTATACCCTCTGGGAGATCATTTACATATACCAGAAACAGTATAGGTCCAAGGACTGACCCCTGCGGGACTCCACTTGTGACGTCTCGCCAATCTGAGACCTCACCCCTCACACAGACTCGTTGTCTCCTGTTGCTTAGGTACTCCTCTATCCACCGGAGTACCTTCCCTCTCACTCCAGCCTGCATCTCCAACTTTCGCACTAGCCTCTTGTGTGGCACTGTATCAAAGGCTTTCTGACAATCCAAAAATATGCAGTCTGCCCACCCTTCTCTTTCTTGCCTTATTTTTGTTTCATGTGTGTGTGTGTTTGTGTGTGTGTGTGTTTGTGTGTGTGTGTGTGTGTTTGTGTGTGTATGGGGGGTGTACTCACCTATTTGTGATTACGGGGGTTAAGCTTTGACTCTTTGGTCCCGCCTCTCAACCGTCAATCAACTGGTGTACAGATTCCTAAGCCTACTGGGCTCTGTCATATCTACATTTGAAACTGTGTATGGAGTCAGCCTCCACCTCATCACTGCCTAATGCATTCCAACCATTAACTACTCTGACACTGAAAAAGGTCTTTCTAACGTCCCTGTGGCTCATGTGGGTACTTAGTTTCCACCTGTGTCCCCTTGTTCGCGTACCACCAGTGTTGAATAGTTTATCCTTGTCTACCCGGTCGATTCCCATGAGGATTTTGTCGGTTGTGATCATGTCTCCTCTTACTCTTCTGTCTTCCAGTGTCGTATATCTTGAGGTTATCTTGAGATGATTTCGGGGCTTTTTAGTGTCCCCGTGGCCCAGTCCTCGACCAGGCCTCCACCCCAGGAAGCAGCCCGTGACAGCTGACTAACACCCAGGGACCTATTTTACTGCTAGGTAACAGGGGCATAGGGTGAAAGAAACTCTGCCCATTGTTTCCCGTCGGCGCCTGGGATCGAACCCAGGACCACAGGATCACAAGTCCAGCGTGCTGTCCGCTCAGCCGACCGGATCCCCGGCCGTCGTAAGGTGCATTTCCCGCAGCTTTTCCTCGTAACTCATGCCTCTTAGTTCTGGGACTAGTCTAGTGGCATACCTTTGAACTTTCTCCAGTTTCGTCCTGTGCTTGACAAGGTACGGTCTCCATGCTGGGGCCGCATACTCCAGGATTGGTCTTACATATGTGGTATACAAGATTCTGAATGATTCCTTACACAGGTTTCTGAAGGCTGTTCTGATGTTAGCCAGCCTCGCGTATGCCGCAGACGTAATTCTTTTTATGTGGGCTTCTGGAGACAGGTTTAGTGTGATATCAACTCCTAGATCTTTCTCTCTGTTCGTTTCATGAAGTATTTCATCTCCTATTCTGTATCCTGTGTGTGTGTGTGTGTGTGTGTGTGTGTGTGTAAATGTATGAACTACCTGTGACGATTCGAGAAAGAGACATAGGAATGGATGTAACTCCAAATCTAATTCCTGATGCACACAAAAATCGGATAACGGCAGCAGCATACTTTATACTAGCAAAAGTTAGAACGTCATTCAGAAACCTGAGTAAGGAGGCATTTAGAGCGCTTTACGCTGCCTACGTGAGACCAGTATTAGAGTAGGCCGCCCCATCATGGAGCCCCCCACCTGAAGAAACACATAAGGAAACTTGAAAAGGTTCAGAAATTTGCGACGTTCCTCGTCCCAGAGTTACGAGGGATGGGGTATGAAGAGCGACTGAAGGATCCGAACCTGACGACGGTAGGAGAAAGAAGGGAACAGGGAGATATGATAGAAACATACAAAATACTTAGTATGATAGAGTGGAAATAGATTAAATGTTCACTGTTCACAATGAATACCAAGAGAACAAGGGGACATGGGTGGAAGCTGGAAACTCAGATGAGTCACAGAGATGTTAGGAAGTTTTCTTTTAGCGTGAGAATAATGGAAAAATGGATGAACTTAAGGAGCAGGTTGTGGAAGCAAACTCTATTCATAATTTTAAGACTAAATATGATAGGGAAATAGGACAGAAGTCATTTTAATAAACAATCGTGGTTAGAAAGGCGGGATCCCGGAGTCAATGCTCGATCTTGCAGGCACAAATAGGTGAGTACACACACTTTCAAACACATATGCAAAGTAAATAATCTCTTATAAGCTACTCTTGACCAAAAGAGTAAGGCTTTTCCTTTCGGCAGAAGTCTTAAAACGAAGCACAATAGTAAGTTGTACTCTCTGATAAACATAGTTCCCAAACCTATATAATAATTTTGAATTATGTAAATTTATTCCCAGGTATTTATTAACTGGCAAAATTGGTCATGTATTTTACAGGCTCCGTTTATTCATATGAGCCCAAACTTCCTGTTCGGAGCCCACAGCGACGTCTCTGGCAACCCCCACTTTCCATCCATGGCTCCAAGCACGTTGCTAGACATAGTATACCCTCTCACCTTCACCTCCAGGATGAAAAACACTCTTAATGATATCATGGCGCTAGCAATCACCAACTATTACACGATACCTAAGTAAGTTACTTTTCCTGTTCTTTTGTTGGAGGCAAAATCTTTAATTCAATTATCCAAAATTAGGTCAAGCCTTGATAATAACACAGAAGAAATATCTGATGATGATTTACAATGACTTTATACAATATTGAAATGCACAGTCGGTATTAACATTTAATAAATATCATCAGAGATTTGAATTCGAGTCTGTAAATTATGAGGAAAGTTTGGATACCCAATAATCGTTTTGGTGTTGCAGTGAAGGTTTAAAAGCTCAGATATTCCTAGCACGATATACTGATACAGTGGTACAAATGTTTCTAGCATGATATACTGATACAGTGGTACAAATGTTTCTAGCATGATATACTGATACAGTGTTACAGATGTTTATAGCATGATATACTGATACAGTGTTACAGATGTTTCTAGCATGATATACTGATACAGTGTTACAGATGTTTCTAGCATGATATACTGATACAGTGTTACAGATGTTTCTAGCATGATATACTGATACAGTGTTACAGATTATATACTTCCTTATCAGGGTTGCAGTTGAGATCGATGAGGACGCCAACTTCATTTCTTCTGTGAGACAAAACGGAAGTCTATATATTGTTAATAGGTACGAAGTTAACGAAGTTTTATATATATATGTGTACATATATATATATATATATATATATATATATATATATATATATATATATATATATATATATATATATATATATATATATATATATATATATATATATATATATATATATATATATATATATATATATATATGTTTGTATGTGTTATTAAAGATGAAAGAACAGGTGATATATTGGCTCTAACAGAACTCTGCTCTATATTTCTTATGTATAATATATCTTATGTCTTCTTCACTTAGAAAGAATGTTGAAAAATTAATTCTTCGAAGTTAATTTACCAAGAGCTCAGAACACAAAGTTTATGTTATACATCAACATTAACTCGTTTACTTTCAATGTATTATTCTCCAGTCTGATTTAAGCATTTATGGTCACATGCAGCATGTGCAAGGGCCCACAAACTCAAGTAGTCAAAATGTAAGACAGAAAACAGGAGCTGCTTTTTCACCCATATGGTAATAAACCCATGGAATCGTCAACCCCTAGGAGATATAAATGCCAAGACATTACTGCAATTCAAATTCGAGTTGATAAAAATCCTTAGGAAAAAATGGGTACCTTTCACAAGATGTGGGCTTACTGTCCCTATCGTAGCCACAAAGTAGATGGTTACCCATCAGGAAAATTCAGGTAATAATTACATATTTATATATGTCATGAAGACTGTTATTTGCTTCAGTGTGGAGACCCTGGAGGTGCCGCCCAGACCTTACATCCCCACTGTGGTCCACGCTGGCGGCATCCACTGTAGACCAGCCCAGCCTCTCCCTCTGGTTAGTCCTCCCTACCATCACCTGGTCAATGGTGCATTTCTCGTTAGTCAATGATTCAGAATCCATTTAGTTCCAGTATGATCTTTCATTGGAATATTATTTCGCGCCATGGTCATTAGGAAGATACATTAGTTCACTGACTCGTGTAATCCACCAGGACCTGGAGCAGTGGGTGGCAGCCTCGGGAGACGCCGGCTTCATCTTCTTCAGTCTTGGAAGCGGTATCAATGGGTCAACAATGCCAAAGAAGTGAGTGGAAATTGTAGCCTGTGAGAATGGTAGCACTGTAGAACGTTTTTAATTGTCAAACAATCTTGAAACAACAATTAATTAATTTAAACGTTTAACTAAAAACTACGAGAATTGTCCCAGATTGACATAATTTACATTTACGCATTTCTCTTTGACGTGATTGATTTTTAATTAATGCATGTTTTAGATAGGATATATGCCAATGTTTACTTGGTATGATCTGTCCTCTTCGTTATGATTTACCTCGGAATAACTTGGTCTTGTATGTGTCTTCTGTTGAGTCAAACTTTGTTATTCGTCTTGTCTGAATAGCCATATTCTTCTACATGACCTTCCATTGTCACCTCCTCATGGTCATCAAAAACCTTTACTTCTGCAAACCTATTGAACCTGGGGATTTTTTCCAATTGGAATATGTCTAACCTAAGAACGAAATAATCCAGCAATCCATCGTATATTATGCTAACCAGTTATTTGTTCCCACCCTGCAAACCATATTAGGTTGCCACAACGTACCTGGAAACTTTTTGAAAGCTGTGGAAACGTTTGTTTTCATATTTTAGATACGTGATTGTGATTGTGAATTGTTTAGTCTCCGTGGTGTAGTGGTAAGACACTCGCCTGGCGTTCCGCGAGCGCTATGTCATGGGTTCGTATCCTGGCCGGGGAGGATTTACTGGGCGCAATTCCTTAACTGTAGCCTCTGTTTAACGCAACAGTAAAATGTGTTCTTGGATGAAAAAAACGATTCTTCGCGGCGGGGATTGTATTCCAGGGACCTGCCCGAAACGCTACGCGTACTAGTGGCTGTACAAGAATGTAACAACTCTTGTATATATCTAAAAAAAAAAAAAAAAAGAGTCGTAAATATGTTGCCACAACATACTGGATAATGTTAACTAAACAATATTTGAGATCTTGTGGCAACCTTAAGTGTTGCATAAAAGTAGTTTTCGTTGTGAACGATATATATACAAATTGTAGAAATAGATAACAAAATATACGAATAGAAAAAAGCATGATAAGATAGATGGTTGTGGTTGGGGGGCAGTGATAGTTGTGATTTGTGGTAGTTTGGTAGTTATGGTTGATGATTGTGATTGGTGGAAGAGGTGGTTGCTGTTGGTAGTAGATGTTGACATATTGGTGGTTGATGGTAGTGGTAGTTAATGATTGTGGTAGTTGATAATTGTGGTTGTTGTGGTTAATGGTTGTGATGACTGATGGTTGTGGTTGTTGATGGAAGTGGTGGTTGATGGTGGTTGTGGTTGATAGTAGTGGTGGTTGATGGTTGATAGTAGTGGTGGTTGATGGTTGTTGTGGTTGGTGGTTGTGATGACTGATGGTTGTGGTTGTTGATGGAAGTGGTGGTTGATGGTAGTTGTGGTTGAATAAAGTGATGATTGATGATTGTGATAATTGATGAAAGTTTTGGTTGATGTGGTCGTGGTTGCAGGAAATTGTGGTTGATTGTTGTGGTGGTTGATAGAAGTAGTGGTTGATGGAAATAGTGGATAATGTTTGTGGTGGTTGATGGTTTTGATGGTTAATGGATGTGGTGGTTGATTTTAGGGATAGTTGATGGTTGTGGTGATTGATGGAATTGGTGATTGATGGAAGTGGTAGTTGAAGGACGTGGTGGTTAATGGAAGTGGTGGATGATGGAAGAGGTGGTTGATGGTAGAGGAGGTTGATGGTTGAAAGTTGTGGTTGTTTATAGTTGTAGTAGTAGGTAGTAGTCGTGGTTGAAGTAGTGATAACTCATGGTTGTGGTGGTTGATGGAGGTGGAGGTGATGGTTGTCATGGCTGATGGTTGGGGTTGGTCGCAGTGGTGGTTGGTGGTGGTACTAGTTGCATGGTAATAGTTGTGATTGGTGGTAGTGGGGTTGATGGTTGATTGTAGTTGAGGTTGATGGTTGATTGTAGCGGCGGTTGATAGTTGAGGTTAGTAGTAGTGGTTGTTGGTGATAGTGGTGGTTGATAGTAGTGGTGGTTGATGATTGTTGTGGTTGGTGGTTGTGATGACTGATGGTTGTGGTTGTTGATGGAAGTGGTGATTGATGGAAGTGTTGGTTGATAGTAGTGATGGCTCATGGTTGTGGAGGTTGATGGTAGTGGTGGGTGATGGTTGTGATAGTTGATGATTATCGTTGTTGATGGTTGACTTGATTGATGGTTGTGGTTGGTGGCAGTGGTGGTTGATGATAAAGGTGGTTGACGGTAGAAGTGGTTAATAGTTGTGGTGATTGATAGTTGTTGTGGTTAATAGTAGTTGTAGTTGATAGTAGGGGTGGTTGATGGTAGTGATAGTTCATGGCTGTGGTGGTTGATGGTAGTGGTGGGTGACGGTTGTGGTAGTTGATGGTTGTCGTGGTTGATGATTGTCATGGTTGATGGTTGTGGTTAGTGGCAGTTGTGGTTGGTGGTAGTTGTGGTTGGTGGTAGTGGAGGTTGATTGTAGTGGTGGTTGATGGTAGTGGTGGTTGATGGTAGTCGTTGGTGAAAGTGGTGGTTGACGGTTGTTATAGTTAATGGTCGTACAAACCTAGGTGTGCTTGCGATGGTCTAGCTTTGGCTTTTTGGTCCCGCCTGTCGTCAGTCAATCAACTGGTGTTCAGATTCTGTACACTATTAGACTCTATCAAATCTACATTTGAGAATGTGTATGGGGGTTTCCTCCACCACATCACTGTCTAATGCATTCCAGTTGTTAACTTCTCTGACACTGAAAAAATCTTATGTCTCTGTGGCTCATTTGGGTACTACGTTTCTACCTGTGTCCCAATATTCGTGTTCCATCCACGCTGGTCTGTTCCATCCATGCTGGTGTTCGATCCATATATTTGGTCTTTGTCCTTCCTTTCAATCCCCCTGAGAATTTTGTAGGTGGTAATCATGTCTCCCCTTACTCTTCTGTCCTCTAGAGAAGTAAGGTTTAGCTCCCATAGCCTTTCTTCGTAGCTCTTACCTTTCAGTTTTGAAACTAGTCTGGTGGCATACATGTGAAACTTCTCTACTTTGTCTTGTGTATGGATTCCAGGATTCCTGGAATCCACACAATCCAGCCTGGTATGGATTCCAGGCTGGAGCTGCATACTCCAGGATTGCTCTGACATTAGTGGTAAACAAGGTCCTGAACGATTCCTTACACAAGTTTACAAAGGCAGTTCTTATGTTTGCCTATCTAACATATGCCACTGGTGATATCCTTTTGATGTGGGCTTCTGGGGACAGGTTCGGCGTGATATCAATCCCCTAGATCTTTCTCTCTCTATTTGACTCTTGTTGGATTTCACATCCCAGACGATACCTTGTGTTCAGCCTCCTGCTTCCTTCGCCTAATTTTACGTACTTTACACTTTAGTTGCCATTTCAAAGACCATTCCCTCCAGTTTGTCCCGGTCCTCCTGTAATCTACCACCAGTAGTAGTGGTTGATTGTAGTAGTTGGTGGTAGTGGTGGTTGATTATTGTGGTTGGTGGTAGTGGTGGTTTATTATTGTTGTTGGCAAAAGTGGTTGTAAATAGTTGTTGTTGATGGTATTGGTGGTTGATTGTGGTAGTGATTGTTGTTAGCAGTGGTGGTTGATTGATGTGGTTGGTGGTGGTTTTGTTGGTGGTAGGGGTGACTAATTGTTGTGGTGGTTGATGGTGGGTTGTTTTGGTGTTCGAAGATGTTAATGGTGTGGTGGATGATTGTAGTATTGGTTGACAGTTGTTTTGGTTTTGGGTTGTGGTTGTTGACGGTTTTCATGGTTGATGATTGTGGTTGCTGATTGTTGTGATGGTTGATGGTTATAGTGGTTGATGATTGTTGTGGTTGATGGAAGTGGTGGTTGGTGGTAGTTTTGGTTGATGGTTGTTGTTTGTGGTAATAGTGGTTGGTTATAGTGGTCGTTGGTGGTAGTTGTGGTTGGTGTTAGTGATGGATGGTGGTAGTGGTGGTTGTGTGGTTGATTGCTGCAGTTGGTTGTAGTTGAGGTTGATGATAGTAGTAGTAGTTGATGGTAGTGGTTGTTGATGGTTGTGGTGCTTGAGATTTGGGTTGTTGGTTGATGGTTGAGGTGGTTGATTGGTGAGGTGGTTTATGGTTGTACTCACCTATTTGTGCTTGTGGGGGTTGAGCTTTGGTTCTTTGGTCCCGCCCCTCAATCGTCAATCAACTGGTGTATAGATTCCTGAGCCTACTGGGCTCTATCATATCTATATTTAGAACTTGATAATCTACATTTAAGTTGATGTAAGTTGTGGTAGTTGATGGTTGTTGTGGTTGAAGTTAGTGGTTGTGGCTGGTGATGGAAGGTGTTAGTTGTTGAGGGTTGGTGGTAGTGGGGGTTGTGATTGTGGTGGTTGTTGGTTGTCGTGGTTGAAGCTTGAGGTAGTTGAATGTTCTGGTGGTTGATGGTTGTGGTAGTTGATGCAGTGGTGGTTGATGGCTGTGACCGATTGTAGCGGTGATTGATAGCTATAGTGGTTGATGATTGTGATTGGTGGCAGTGGTGATTAATATGGTGTGGGGTGAAGGCAGTGTTGGTTGATGGTTGTTGTTGGTGGTAGTTGTGGTTAAAAGTTGTGGTTAATAGTTGTAGTTGGTGGTAGTGGTGGTTAATGGTTGTGGTTGGTGGCATTTGATGTTGATGGTTGTGGTTGCAGGCAGTGACGGTTGATTGGTGTAGTGAGGTAACAGTGGTGGTTGATGGTTGTGGTTGGTGGCGGTGATGGTTTATAGCAGTAAAGGTTGATGGTTGTGGTTAGTTGCAGTGTAGGTATGTGATAGTTGTAGTTGGTGGTAGTAGTAGTTGGTGGTGGTTGTGGTTGGTGGTAGTAGTGGTTGATTGTTGATTGTAGGTGTGGTTGATTGTAGTTGTGGTTGATGATTGATTGTAATGGTGGTTGATGGTAGAAGTGGTTGGTGGTTGTTGTTGGTAGTAGTGGTAGTTGGTGGTATTGGTTGTTGATGGCAGGGAAAGTTGGGGGGTTGTGGTGGTTGATGGTTGTTGTGATTGATGGTTGTGGTGGTTGTTGAAAGTGGTGGGTGATGGATGTGGTGGTTGATGGAAGTTGTGGTAGACGGAAGTGGTGGTTGATGAAAGTTGTGGTTGATGGAAGTGGTGGTAAATTGTAGTGGTGGTTGATGGTAGAGGGGATTGATAGTTGTGGTGATTGACAGTTTTAGTGGCAGTTGGTAGTGGTGGTTGATGGTAGTGGTGGGTGACAATTGTGGTAGTTGAGGGTTGCCGTGGTTAATGTTTGCATTGGATGATGGTTGTCGTGGTTGATGGTTGTCGTGGTTGATGGTTGTGGTCGGTGGCAGTGGTGGTTAATGGTAGTTGCGGGTGGTGGTAGTGAAGGCTGGTGGTAGTAGTTGTTGGAGGTAGTGGTGGTTGATTGCAGAAGTGGCTGATGATTGTGGTTGATCAAAGTACTCACCTAGTTGTACTCATCTAGTTGTGCATGCGGGGGTTGAGTTTTGCCTCTTTCGTCCCGCCTGTCGACTGTCAATTAACTGGTTTACAGATTCCTAAGCACATTGGGATCTATCAAATATTCATTTGAAACTGAGTAAGCAGTCTTCCTCCAGCAAATCACTGTGTAATGCATTCCATTTGTTAACTACTCTGACAATTAAAAAAATCTAATGTTTCTGGGGCTCAGTTAGGCTCAGTTGCAAAGAATTGAAAAATGATGTTTTTCACCTGTGTCCCCTTGTTCGTGTTCCATCCATGCTAAATAGTTTGTTTTGTCCACCCTGTCAATTCCTCTGAGAATTTTGTCGGTGATTAGCCTTTCCTCATAGCTCATACCTCTCAGTTCTGGGGTTTGTCTTGTGGCATATCTTTGAAACTTCTCTAACTCTGTCTTGTGTTGAACTTGGTATGGATTCTTGGCAGGAGCTGCATACTCCAGGATTGGTCTGGCATAAATGATAAACAAGGTCCTGAACGATTCCTTACACGAGTTTATAAAGGCAGTTCTTATTTTTGTCCGTCTAGCATATGCCGCTGATGATATCCATTTGATGTGTGCTGTTGGGGACAGGAGAGGTTGTGATATCAACTTCAGATCTTTCTCTCTATTTGACTCCAGTAAGATTTCACCTCCCAGATGGTAAATTGTGTTCAGCTACCTGACCCTTTCACCTAATTTTTCGCTTTACACTTTCCTGAGTATAGTAGCCATTTCCTAGACCATTCCTCCAGTTGGTCCAGGTCGTCCTGTAGTCTACCACCAGAAATGGTGGTTGATTGTTGTATTAGTGGTAGTAGTGGTTGATTATTGTGGTAGTGGTAGTGGTGGTTTTTGGTTGTTGTTGGCAGAAGTGGTAGCTAATGGTATTGGTGGTTGATTGTGGATAGTGGTAGTGGTTGTTAATGATAGTGGTGGTTTTTGGTTGTTGTTGGCAGAAGTGGTAGCTAATGGTATTGGTGGTTGATTGTGGATAGTGGTAGTGGTTGTTGATGATAGTGGTGGTTAATTGTTGCGATTGGTAGTGATTGTTGTTTTTGGTTGGTGGTTGAATTGGTTGATGGTGTGATGGATGATAGTAGCATTGGTTGACAGTTGTGGTGGTTGTGGTTTGTAGTTGTTGATGGTTTCTGTGGTTGATGGTTGTGGTGGTTGATAGTTGTGCTGGTTGCTGATGGTTGTGATGGTTGATGATTGTTGTGGTTGATGGAAGTGGTGGGTGATTGTAGTGGTGGTTAATGGTAGTGGTTTTTGATGGTAGTTGTTGTTGATGAATAAAAGTGTGGTGGTTGATGGTTAGAGTGGTTGATTGTAGTGTTGGTTGATGGTTGTTATTGGTGGTAATAGTGGTTGGTTATAGTGGTCGTTGGTGGTAGTTGCGGTTGGTGGTAGTAGTGGATGGTGGTAGTGGTGGTTGAGTGGTTTATTGCTACAGTTGGTTGTAGATGAGGTTGATGATTGTGGTGGTATATAGTATTGCTAGGTGTTGGTAGTGGTTTTTTATGTTTGTGGTGCTTGAGAGTTTTTGGTTGTTCGTTGTTGATTGAGGTGGTTGATTGATGAGGCATTTAATGGTTGTGGTGGTTGGTGGTTTTTGTGGTTGGTTGCATTAGAGGTTGATAGCATTGGTGGTTGTCGTTGGTTGTAGTGGTGGTTGATGGTAGTGCTGGTTATGGTTGGTGGTAGTGTGGATTTATGTTGCTGTGGTTGGTTGTTTTGGTGGTTACGGTTGGTGATAGTGGTGATTGATGTTGGGGTGGTTGGTGATAATAATGGTTGATGGCAATGGTGGTTGTGATTGGCGTTAGTGGTGATTGATGATTGTGGTTGGTGAGAGTGGTGGTTGGTGGTAATGGTGGTTGATGGTTGTGATTGGTAGTAGTGGTAGGTGATGATTATGGTTGGTGGAATTGGTGGTTTATGTTTGTAGATTGTGGTAGTGGTGGTTGTTTTTGGTGGTAGTGGTGGTGGTTGATAGTTGTGATGTGGTGGGGTATGCAGAGGTACGACCATGCAAGGGGGGGGGGGGTCTTTTTGCAAGATGTAGCAGTGAAGTTGGAAATGTTGCAAAGAATTGAAAAATTATGTTTTACGTGACCCAATTTCAAAGGGAAAATCATAATTTTCGGAAATGTATCTAAATATTTCGTACAGATAAATTTTCAAAAGGTATCTATCTGTGAAAGTAATATTTTTTCAACAGTAGATTTTAAAGCAGGTAGGAAGCTCCTTTCGTGTATAAGGTATCTTTCAGGTAGGAGGTTTAACTATATATCATATAGAGGAATAATGAAATAAATACTAAATATAGATATAGAGTAATAGACTTAAGTTAAAATTGATTAGAATGAAATAACAATTAATGATGATATATACTTTGCAGTACAACTGAGTAAGAGAGATCCACCTTCTAGTTAATGTTTAAAATAATAATGTCTATCCATTACTATTCATCTTTAGCTACCCTAAAATGAGAGATATAAAGAAATAAAGAGATAGAGACATCGAGAATGAAACAGAGAAACATAAGGAAAAAAAGAGATAGAGGCATAAAGCAAGAAAGAGACAGACATAAAGATAGATAGAGAATTAAGCGTCAAAGGTTAGTACCTCTTGTCAACCAGTATCCGACACTACTTCCTGTTAATCACACAATCTATGCTAAATAGTGTTTATGGTTTCACCATAGCTCCTGCTACATGGAAATTCTGTTCCTGTAGCAGAATCTAACATAACCAGGCTAACAAGTCTATTGTTTGTATGTATAAGAGAAAAAGATAATAGATTAAGTAATTATCACAATTTAAGTAGATATGATCACCTTTCACTTACCTTGCTATCTATCAGCGTGTAAATCCTCTGTTATTCTTGGAGCTCTACTTCTATCTATGGGCGTAATAGTTTTATCTTTTTTTTCCCTCCCTCCTCCTGCTCCATCTCCCCATATACTCCATCCTCCACATTTCACATCCTCTAACTGCTTCTGCTCCACCTCAGGTAACGTTCCCACTGGCTACCCGTTGCTCCACAATCTCCATCCCCTCAATTCAACCCTGCTCATCACACCTTAACTCTTATGATTCCTCAGCCCCTCATAGTTTAGGGAATTCGACAACATTTAGCGCTTATGACAAAAGAGTTTAATCTATATCTTTCACACTTAACACTTTCTAAACGTTTTATCTTAGTGTGTAGATTAAGTTGAATAAAATAATATATGTCTGTCAGAAATGCAGGTTGTATTATAACCTGTGATAGTGTTATCAGGAGTAAAAAAAAATCAAGCTATTGTTTAGTCACACACGTGCAAGGAAGACTGCTGCCATATTCAAATATCATTGCAAGTGAAGACTTGCAAGTCCATAGCAACATAAGAGAGTCATTTTGATCTCTTTTTAGCTAAGAGTAAAAAATGCATATATTTTTTCATGGATCTAAATCGAACAAATTCTAACTAGAGTATTTTCTTCTCCATTGTAAATTATCGAGTTTAGTAAATTGATCAATTATTCTTCAATATTACTGTACAAGTTTAAAACGTTCATACATTTACTGAGAGCTTATTCTGCTTCACCCCCATATTTTGTTTTTATCCCTACCTTGTTTTATTAATTAGGAATAGTCAAGAATCAAACTTAGTAATTCATCCCTCTAACACAAATTCTCACCAATAAACAATTTTTTTTCCTTCATCAATTAGTTAAAACAATCGTTTTTTCCCACACTCCTGCTAACTTGCACTCTTTCACTGCCATAAACACACTATTGAATAAATCCTCTTATACAATTTCAAGTGCACAAAATACTATCATTCTCTAATGGCAGTTACCATTGCTCATTTATGTTAAACATGCTACAACAATAAACTTTCTTATTCGTATCCCTCTCCTCAATAATACTCAGTCTTATTACACATCTCACTATCATACACTCTTTGTCAAACACTATCTCTCTTCTTCTCTAACTCTAAATAACACAATCGGCACAATTATCAATCAATCACTTACACACTGCTTACCCACTAACTCACTTTCATTTCATCTCAACTTATCTTTCCCCCCTAACCAATCTTTTCCCTTCGTAAATATAATTCATTTGTCCTCTATGCAACTCTGATTATAAGTATAGGATAGGAAAGAGAAAAAAAGAGACAGAGGCATAAAGAAGGAAAGAGATAGAGACATACAGAAAGAAAGAGACAGAGACAATGATAGAGAGATAATTATGACAATTAAGAGTCAATGGGGACTACCTTTTGCCAACCAGTATCCGACACTACTTCCTTTTAATCCCTCAATTTATGCTAAATAGTGTTTACGGGCTCACCATAGATAGCCCCTGCTACATGGAAATTTTATTCCAGTAGCAGAATCTAAAACGAACAGACTAAATAGTGCTATTGTATAAATGTATAAAAGAGAAAGATAATAGAAATTTATATGGATATTATCACCTATCACTTACCTTGCTATCTATCAGTGTATCAGTCCTCTGTTATCCTTGGAGCTCGATTTTCACCTACAAGCGAAACAGTTTTATCTTATTTTTCCCTCTCTCCTCCTGCTCCATCTTCCCATATATTCCATGCTCCACATTCCACATCCTTCAACTGCTTCTGCTTCACCTCAGGTAACGCTCCCACTGGCTACCCATTGCTCCACGGTCTCCATCCCATCAATTCAACCCTGCTCATCACATCTTAACCCTAATGATTCCTCAACCCCTCATAGTTTGGTGAATTCGACAACACTGACAGCTAATGACAAAAGAGTTTAATCTATATTTTTCATACTTAACACATGCTAAACGTTTTATCTTAATGTGTAGATAAAGTTGAATAAAAAAATATATGTCAGTAAATGAGAAAGAGATTGGGTTATCAGGAGTAAAAAAAATAACTTGCGTTTGGGTTATCAGGAGTAAAAAAAAGCAAGCTATAGTCAAGGCACACGTGCAAGGAAGAGTGTTGCCATATTCACACATCATTGCAAGTGAAGACTTGTAAGTCCATAGAAACTTAAGAGAGTCATGTTGATCACTCTTCAGCTAAGAGTAAAAATGCATAATTTTTCATGGATCTAAATTAAAGAAATTCTAACTAGAGTCTTTTCCCTAACACATTTCTTCTCCATTGTAACTTATCGAGTTTAGTAAACTGATCAAGTATACTTCAATATTACTGTTCCAGTTTAAAACGTTTATTCACTTACTGAGAGCTTATTCTGTTACAGCCCCATATTTTGCTTTTATCCTTATCATTCATTATAATTAGTTAAGAATCAAGCTAAGATATTCATCATCCTTACACAAATTTTCAACGTTAAATGATTTTTTCTTATCAGTTAGTTAAAACAATCGTTTTTTCTCACACTCTTCCTAACTTTCACTCTTCCATTACCACAAGCGCGTTATTGAATAAACTCTATTACACAATTTCAAGTGGTCAAAATACTGTCCTCCTCCAAAGGCAGTTACCATTGCTCATTTATGTTAAACATGCTGCAACAACAAACTTGCTTATTCATACCCCTCTTCTCAACAATACTCAGTCTTATTACACAAATCACTATCATACACTCTTTGTCAAACACTATCTCTCTTCTTCTCTAACTCTAAATAACACAATCTGCACAATTATCTATCAATCACCTACTTAATGCTCACCCACTAACTCTCTTTCATTTCATCTCTACTTATCTTTCCCCCCTAACCAATCTTTTTCCTTCGTAAATATCATTCATTTGTCCTCTATGCAACTCTGATTAAGATTACACATAATTAAATTGCCAAAACACGCATATTCCTTCTCGAAACTGTAAATCTTTTTAAGTTCTTAGTCTTCGTAAATTCACTACTTTCCATTCTCCTTCTCCAAGTTGCATCAATTCATAACTCAATATCTCTATACAACTTTCTGTATCAAACTCATTCTGTACTTTGCCACATATTTTTTTTGTTTCTGCACAAACACTAATATACAGCATGTAGTATTTCTTGCCAATAGAACCTTTCACCTTCTTCTTAGTAGTCAAGGTAATGTATTTTCTTCCTCTTTCATCACAAATCTACATTCGGCTTTAAAGCTTTCATAAGATCTCAGATCCAGCTTTAGTCTTACTCATATTATCCACTCGTGTGTGCATAAATAGTGTTCCCCAGTAATCTTTGAAGAAATTCCTTGTAAATATATCATTGAGAGGTTTAAAAGATAGCAAAGGTTGGTTCAGAATGGGAAAATCTAAACTTTGAATCAACAATTCGTCAATGAAATACTTTCCAAAAATGGCCAACAAACATCATCTTATGATCTTGGTTATCTTGAAATGATTTCGGGGCTTTTAGTGTCCCCGCGGCCCGGTCCTCGACCAGGCCTCCACCCCCAGGAAGCAACCCGCGACAGCTGACTAACACCCTGGGACCTATTTTACTGCTAGGTAACAGGGGCATAAGGTGAAAGAAGCTCTGCCCATTGTTTCTCGCCGGCGCCCGGGATCGACCCCGGGACCACAGGATCACAAGTCCAGCGTGCTGTCCGCTCGGCCGACGTGGAAGTAGTGACTAATTACAGTAGTGTGTATGTAGTGTGTATGTAATTAGTGTGAACTAATTACAGTAGTTCCATGTATCAGTCCCTGACACGTGGAAGTAGTGACTAATGCTTCTGATAGAAAGGATAGGATGAGATAACATAAATGGTTGAACAGTGTGTATATACAGTTTACTGTGGCAAGGCTTTTAGCTTAGGCCTGTAGCAGAATAAGCTCTCAGTAAGTGTATAAACGTTTAAACTGGAACAGTAATATTGAAGTATACTTGATCAGTTTACTAAACTCGATAAGTCGCGATGGAGAAGAAATATGTTTGGGAAAAAGACTCTAGTTAGAATTTGTTTGATTTATATCCATAAAAAAAATATGCATTTTTACTCTTAGCTAAAGAGAGATCTACAGGACTCTCTTATGTTTCTATGGACTTGCAAGTCTTCACTTGCAATAATGTGTGAATATGGCAACACTCTTCCTTACACGTGTGTCTTGAATATAGCTTGCATTTTTTTTACTCCTGATAACCCAAACGCAAGTTATAGTGCTCTTTCTCATATATTGACCTACATTTTTTTATTCAACTTAATCTACACATTAAGATAAAACGTTTAGCATGTGTTAAGTATGAAAAATAGAGATTAAACTCTTTTGTCATAAGCTGTCAGTGTTGTCGAATTCACCTAACTATGAGGGGTTGAGGAATCATTAGGGTTAAGGTGTGATGAGCAGGGTTGAATTGAGGGGTGGAGATTGTGGAGCAATGGGTAGCCAGATGGAGCGTTACCTGAGGTGGAGCAGAAGCAGTTGCAGGATGTGGAATGTGGAGCATGGAGTGCATGGGGAGATGGAGCAGGAGGAGGGAAGGAAAAATAAAATAAAACTGTTACGCTTGTAGGTGAAAATCGATCTCCAAGATAACAGAGGATTAATACGCTAATAGATAGCAAGGTAAGTGAAAGGTGATCATATCCATTTAAATCTCTATTATCTTTCTCTTTTATACATTCATACAATAGCACTATTTAGCCTGTTAGTTTTAGATTCTGTTATAGGAGTAAAATTTCCATGTAGCTGGAGGCTATGGTGAGCCCGTAAACATTATTTAGCATAGGTTGAGGGATTAAAAGGAAGTAGTGTTGGATACTGGTTGACAAAAGGTAGTCCCCATTGACTCTTATTTATCTCTCTATCTCTCTATCGTTGCCTCTGTCTCTTTCTTTCCCTTTCCTTCTCTAGGTCTCTGTTTCTTTTTTTCTCTTTCCTATACGTACAATAACACAATTTGAATGTGGTTGAGGATTTTAACAGCACGTGCTTTGGGATGCAACTCTACCATCCTTTTACTCTTAAATTTCCCAACATTTTTCTCTCTTCTATTACTTACTACAGCACTATTTAGGGTAGCTAAAGATGAATAGCAATTGATAGACATTATTATTTTATGCATAGATTAGGAGGTGTGTCTCTCTAACGTAGTTGTACTGGAGATTATTTATCATCATTATTTGTTGTTTCATTCCTGCACTGAAATTCTTAACTACACGCTCTTAATTTCACTAATCTTACTTAGTAATATATATCTTTTATTCTAATCAACAGCAACTTAAATCAAATACTCTGTCTCTCAATTTAGTATTTATTTTGTTATTCCTTTTATCTTTTCTCTATACGATATATAGTAAAACTTCTTACCTGAAAGGAACTTCCTAGCCGAAAGGAACATCATACCGGCAAGGAGCCTCCAACCTGCATTAAAATGTATTGATGAAAATACATGACATTCACAGATTGATACTTTTTGAAAATTTATCTGATCGAAATATTTTGATACATGAATGAAAAATTATGGTTTTTCCTTTTAACTTCAACTCACTTGCAACATTTCAATTTTCAATATTTTGCAACTGCATTGCAACGTCTTGCAACGTGACATCCTGGTATGATCTTCCCTGTGCAAAGTTGCTCTGCAACATTGCAACCAAAAAGGCCGTGCATGATCGTAGGACCAAATAACTCTACTGTGGTATGGTGTGGTAATATGGTGTGGTGGTGTAAGTGTGGTGTGGTGTTGTAATATTATGAGATGGTGGAAGTGTGGTGTGGTAGTGGTGGTTTTGTAATGGTGGTTTAGGAGTTGTAGTGTAGTAGTAGTGTCGAATGGTGAGGTAATATGGTGTGGTGGTGTAGTGTGGTAATATGGTGTGGTGGTGTGGTGTGGTAATATTATGATGTGGTGGAAGTGTGGTGTGGTAATATTTTGAGGTGGTAGATGTGTGGTGTGGTAGTTGTGGTGTAGTAGTGGCGGTAGTGGAATGTGGTAGTTGTGGGGTAGTAGTGGTGGTGTAGTAGTGGTGGTGTATTAATGGTGGTGTACTAATGGTGGTGGTGTGGTAATAGTTGTGCAGTAGTTGTGGCGTAGTAGTGGTAGTGTGGTAGTGGTGGTGTGATGGTGTGGTGTGGTGTGGTGTGGTAGTGTATATGGTAGTGGTGGGTTGGTTGTGGTGGGGTGTGTTATCACTACTCAAATTTAGCAATGCTCGCGTTCCCGGAAACAGCTACTAAAACTTATTATTGACCGGTTATTATTATCACCTAATGCTGCAGGATCATTAAGCATAAAAACGGTTTATAAAATAGGCACAGTAGTTTATTCTTTTTAGGGAGAAATAATAAAACACAAAAAATACAGACTATAATAATAATTAATAGTTATCGGCTTATAACCACTGACACACGTTACTATATACAACTTAATAAATCACATGAATAACCCGACTCATAGCAACACCTAAATTCAAGCGAACAACCACACTTTACTTAACTTCATCTGGACAAATTAAAGCACTATTAGTCTGCTACTGAATGCAGGCGCTGCTACTGAACAGCGAGAGCGACCAGACACACTATAACCAAGCACCAAGATATATAACAACAACAGCCACACTACCCCACAGTGATACATACTGACATACACTTATAAGTATATAATATTTTAGACACTCTGGATCAACAAATCAAATAATTAGGCAACTTATACTGAAAACAAGTCATTTATCAACACACAACTGGTAACACTGGCGTTCACACCACCAATCTTGTTAAGCACCCGTCCAACACAGGTCAACTCATAAACCCGCTCCACTTACTACTCTAATACAATAAGATACAACACTGCAATACAATAGCATAATATAACATAGTACATATGCACTGAAAACAGAAATGTAGTCGATTTTTGTAAATAGCTAAATGAGGTGTGATGAACGTTAATATGCATAAATTTGAATAGTTAGAATCCAGGTAAATACCTGGGGCCATATTCACGAAGCAGTTACGCAAGTACTTACGAACCGATACACCTTTTCTCAATCTTCGGCGGATTTGTTTACAATTGTTAAACAGTTTATGAGGTCCGAAGCACCAAGAGGCTATTTATAACAATAACAACAGTTGACTGGGAAGTTTTCATGCTTATAAACTGTTTAATAAATGTAAACAAAGCCGTCAAAGATTGAGGAAAGATGTACACGTTCGTAAGTGCTTGCGTAACTGCTTCGTGAATCTGGCCCCTGGGTCGAAACACGGTGGTACTGGTAGATTGTCAGTGGTGGGGTGGTGTTGGTGGGTTGGCAGTGGTGTGAAGGTGTTAGTGGGTTGGCAGTGGTGGTGTGGTGTTGGTGGGTTGGCAGTGGAAGTGTGGTGGTGGTGGGTTGGCAGTGGTGGTGTGGTGTTGGTGGGTTGAAAGTAGTGTGAAGGTGTTGGTGGGTTGGCAGTGGTAGTGTGGTGCTGGTGGGTTGGCAGTGGTGGTGTGGTGTTGGTGGGTTGAAAGTGGTGTGAAGGTGTTGGTGGGTTGGCAGTGGTGGTGTGGTATTAATGGGTTGGCAGTGGAAGTGTGGTGGTGGTGGGTTGGCACTGGTGGTGTGGTATTGGTAGATTAGCAGTGGTGGTGTTGTGGTTGGGGATTGACAGTGGTTTGCGGTGTTGGTGGGTTTGCAGTGGTAGTGTAGTGTTGGTGGGTTGGCAGTGGTGGTGTGGTGGTGGTGGTGGGTTGGCAGTGGTGGTGTTGTGGTTGGGGATTGACTGTGGGTTGCGGTGTTGGTGGGTTGGCAGTGGAAGTGTGGTGTTGGGGGTTGGCAGTGGTGGTGTGGTGGTGGTGGTGGGTTGGCAGTGGTAGTGTGGTGTTGGTGGGTTGGCAGTGATAGTGTGGTGTTGTTGGGTTGGCAATGGTAGTGTGGTGGTTGTGGTGGGCTGGCAGTGGTAGTTTGGTGTTGGTGGGTTGGCAGTGGTGGTGTGGTGTTGGTGGGTTGGCAGTTTTAGTGTGGTGTTGGTGGGTTTGCACTGGTGGTGTGGTATTGGTGGGTTGGCAGTGTTGGTGTTGTGGTTGGGGATTGACAGTGGTTTGCAGTGTTGGTGGGTTGGCAGTGGTAGTGTGGTGTTGGTGGGTTGGCAGTGGTGGTGTGGTGGTGGTGGTGGGTTGGCAGTGGTAGTGTGGTGTTGGTGGGTTGGCAATGGTAGTGTGGTGATGGTTGGTTGGCAGTGGTGGTGCGGTGGTGGTGGTGGGTTGGCAGTGGTAGTGTGGTGTTGGTGGGTTGGCAATGGTAGTGTGGTGATGGTGTGTTGGCAGTGGTAGTGTGGTGTTGGTGGGTTGGCAGTGGTAATGTGGTGTTGGTGGGTTGGCAGTGGTAGTGTGGTGTTGGTGGGTTGGCAGTGGTAGGGTTGTGTTGGTGGGTTGGCAATAATGGGGTGATGTTGGTGGGGTGACAGTGGTAGTGTGGTGTTGGTGGGTTGGCAGTGGTAGGGGTGTGTTGGTGGGTTGGCAATAATGGGGTGATGTTGGTGGGTTGGCAATAATGGGGTGATGTTGGTGGGTTGACAGTGGTAGTGTGGTGTTGGTGGGTAGGCAGTGGTGGTGTGGTGGTGGTGGGTTGGAAGTGGAAGTGTGGTGTTGGTGGGTTGGAAGTGGTGGTGTGGTGGTGGTGGGTTGGAAGTGGTACTGTGGTATTGGTGGGTGGCAGTGGTTGGGTGGTGTTGGTGGGTTAGCAGTGGTAGTGTGGTGTTGGTGGGTTGGCAAAGGTAGTGTGGTGTTGGTGGGTTGGAAGTGGTGGTGCGGTGGTGGTGGTGGGTTGGCAATGGTAGTGTGGTGTTGGTGGGTTGGCAGTGGTAGTGTAGTGTTGGTGGGTTGGCAATGGTAGTGTGATGGTAGTGTGTTTGCAGTGGTGTGGTGGTGTTGAATGGTTGGCAATAATAGGGTGATGTTGGTGAGTTGACAGTGGTAGTGTGGTGTTGGTGAGTTGGCAGTGGTGGTGTGGTGTTGGTAGGTTGGCAGTGGTAGGGTTGTGTTGGTGGGTTGGCAGTGGTAGTGTGGTGTTGGTGGGTTGGCAGTGGTAGGGTTGTGTTGGTGGGTTGGCAATAATGGGGTGATGTTGGTGGGGTGACAGTGGTAGTGTGGTGGTGGTGAGTTGGCAGTGGTAGGGTTGTGTTGGTAGGTTGGCAATAATGGGGTGATGTTGGTGGGGTGACAGTGGTAGTGTGGTGTTGGTGGGTTGGCAGTGGTAGTGTGGTGTTGGTGGGTTTTCAGTGGTAGTGTGGTGTTGGTGGGTTGGCAGTGGTAGGGTTGTGTTGGTGGGTTGGCAATAATGGAGTGATGTTGGTGGGGTGACAGTGGTAGTGTGGTGGTGGTGAGTTGGCAGTGGTAGGGTTGTGTTGGTAGGTTGGCAATAATGGGGTGATGTTGGTGGGGTGACAGTGGTAGTGTGGTGTTGGTGGGTTGGCAGTGGTAGGGTTGTGTTGGTGGGTTGGCAATAATGGGGTGATGTTGGTGGGTTGGCAATAATGGGGTGATGTTGGTGGGTTGACAGTGGTAGTGTGGTGTTGGTGGGTTGGAAGTGGTGGTGCGGTGGTGGTGGTGGGTTGGCAGTGGTAGTGTGGTGTTGGTGGGTTGGCAGTGGTAGTGTAGTGTTGGTGGGTTGGCAATGGTAGTGTGATGGTAGTGTGTTTGCAGTGGTGTGGTGGTGTTGAATGGTTGGCAATAATAGGGTGATGTTGGTGAGTTGACAGTGGTAGTGTGGTGTTGGTGAGTTGGCAGTGGTAGTGTGGTGTTGGTGGGTAGGCAGTGGTGGTTTGGTGGTGGTGGGTTGGAAGTGGAAGTGTGGTATTGGTGGGTTTTCACTGGTAGTGTGGTGGTGGTGGATTGGAAGTGGTAGTGTGGTGTTGGTGGGTTGGCAGTGGTAGTGTGTTGTTGGTGGGTTGGAAGTGTTGGTGAAGTGTTGGTGGGTTTTCAGTGGTAATGTGGTTGTGGGTTGGAAGTGGTAGTGTGGTGGTGGCGGGTTGGCAGTTGTGTTGTGGTGTTAGTGGGTTGGCAGTGGTGGTGCGGTGTTGGTTGGTTGGTAGTAGTGGGATGGTGTTGGTAGGTTGGCAGTAGTGGTGTGGTGTTTGTAGGGTGGTGATGGTGGGTTGGCAGTAGTGGATTGTTGTTGTTGGTGGGTTGGCAGTAGTTGGGTGGTGTTGGAGGAATGACAGTGGTGGGGTGGTGTTGGTGGGTTGATAGTGGTGGGGTGGTGCTTGTGAGTTGGTAATGGCACTCACATAGTTGTGCCTGCGGGGGTTGAGCAGTGGTTAGTGGGTTGGCTTATTGGTCCCACCTCTCAACTGTCAATCAACTGATGTTCTGATTCCTGAGCCTACTGGGCTCTATCCTATCTTCATTTAATACTGTGTATGGATTCTCCCTCCACGTTACTGCCTAATGCATTCCATCTGTTAACAACTCTGACACTGAAAAAGTTGTTTCTATCTTCTAATGGTAGTGTGGTGATGGTGGGTTGGCAGTGGTAGTGTGGTGATGGTGGGTTGGCAGTGGTAGTGTGGTGTTGGTGGGTTGGCAGTGGTAGTGTGGTGTTGGTGGGTTGGCAGTGGTAGTGTGGTGTTGGCTTGTTTGGGTATTAAGTTTCCACCTGTATCCCCTTGTTCGTGTCCTACAAGTGTTAGCAGTTAATCTTTATCTATCCTGTCAATTCCTATGAGAATTGTATTGGTAGTGATCATGTCTCCCGTAACTCTTCTGTCTTCCAGTGTTGTAAGGTTCTGTTCCAGCAATCTTTCCTTGTAGCTCATGCCTCTCAGCTCTTGGACGAGCCTGGTGTCATACTTTTGAACCTTTTCTAACTTCGCTTCGTGTTTAACGAGATCTGGACTCCAGGCTGGAGCCGCATATTCCCGTATTGGTCTGACATATGAGCTATACAAGGTTCTGAATGATTCTTTTCACAAGTTTCCCAAAGCAGTTCTTAAGTTTGCCAGCCTTGCATACGTCTTTGATGTTATTATTTTGAAATGGGCTTCATAGGACAGCTCGTGTGTGATTTTAACCCCAAATCTGTCTATTTTTCTGACTTTTGAAGAATTTCCTCCCCCAGTAGGTACCTTGTGTTTACCTTCCTGCTCTTTATGCCCGTCTTCATCATTTTGCACTTGATCGAGTAAAACTCTAATAGCCATTTAATGGATCATTCCTTCAGTCTGACCATGGTCATCCATTAACCTCTTACATTCCTCCTCTGTCTTAATCCTTCGCATAATTTTAACATCAGTAAATATCGAGAGGAATGAGTCTTTACCTTCTTTAAGATCATTCATGTATATCAGAAACAAGATAGAGCCGAGTACAGAACTCTGTGGGACTCTGCAGGTGACATCACACCAGTCTGAGGTTTTACCACTCACAGTAACTCTCTGCTTCTTGTTGTTTAGGTACTCCCTTATCCATTGGAGTACCTTACCACTTTCTCCAGCTTGTTTCTCGAACATATGCAATAGTCTCGTATGGGATACTATGCCAAACGCTTTCTGACAGTCCAAGAAAATGCAGTCTGCCCATCTTTCTCTTTCTTGCTTAAAGCTTGTTGCTTGGTCATAGAATTCTATTAAATTTGTGAGACGCGACTTGCCATCCCTGAACCTATGCTGAGGGTATGTTATAAAGTCACATATCTCCAGATGTGCTACCAGTCTTTATCTCACGTTCTTCTCCATCACCTTCGATGGTATACAAGTTAAAGACACCGGTCAGTAGTTTAGGGTCTCCTGCCTATCCCCTTTTTGTATATATTGGAACTACATTAGCTGTCTTCCAACTCTCTGGTAGTCTCCTGATGCCAGTGACTGGTTATACACCATAGATAGTTGAATGCAAAGTGCTTTTGTCCTCTCTTTTTGTATCCATGGTGAGATTTCATCGGGTCCAACAGCTTCATTCACATCTAGATCGAGCAGATACCTCCTAACCTCATCTCTGGTAAAAATAAAATGTAAATTTTCTTTATATATATATATATATATATATATATATATATATATATATATATATATATATATATATATATATATATATATCTTGAGGTTATCTTGAGATGATTTCGGGGCTTTAGTGTCCCCGCGGCCCGGTCCTAGACCAGGCCTCCACCCCCAGGAAGCAGCCCGTGACAGCTGACTTAACTCCCAGGTGCCTATTTACTGCTAGGTAACAGGGGCATTCAGGGTGAAAGAAACTTTGCCCATTTGTTTCTGCCTCGTGCGGGAATCGAACCCGCGCCACAGACTTACGAGTCCTGCGCGCTATCCACCAGGCTACGAGGCCCCTTATATATAAATATATATATATATATATATATATATATATATATATATATATATATATATATATATATATATATATATATATATATATATACATATATATATATATATATATATATATATATATATATATATATATATATATATATATATATACATATATATGCGAACAAGCCTGAATGGTCCCCAGGACTATATGCACTTATATATAGTTATATATATATATATATATATATATATATATATATATATATATATATATATATATATATATATATATATGTATATATATATATATATATGTATATATATATGTATATATATATGTATATATATATATATATATATATATATATATATATATATATATATATATATATATATATATATGTCTGAAAACTCTATATATATATATATATATATATATAACTCTATATAAATATATATATGTATATATATATATACATATATATATATGTCGTACCTAGTAGCCAGAACGCACTTCTCAGCCTAATATGCAAGACCAAATTTGCCTAATAAGCCAAGTTTTCCTCAATTAATATATTTTCTCTAATTTTTTTCTTATGTAATGATAAAGCTACCCATTTCATTATGTATGATGTCAATTTTTTTTTATTGGAGTTAAAATTAACGTAGATATATGACCAAACCTAACCAACCCTACCTAACCTAACCTAACCTATCTTTATAGGTTAGGTTAGGTTAGGTAGCCGAAAAAGTTAGGTTAGGTTAGGTTAGGTAGGTTAGGTAGTCGAAAAACAATTAATTCATGAAAACTTGGCTTACTAGGCAAATTTGGCCTTGCATAGTAGGCTGAGAAGTGAGTTCTGGCTACTAGGTACGACATATATATATATATATATATATATATATATATATATATATATATATATATATATATATATATATATATATATATATATATATATGTATATATATATATATATATATATATATATATATATATATATATATATATATATATATGTATATATATGACAATGTCAGACCACGGAGGAAAAATGAAACAGGAATTTCCTTAAGTACTTTCGTATATTAAATACATCTTCAGAAAGTCAATTCATTTTTCCTCCGTGGTCTGACATTGTCACATTCTTAATCGCGTGTTTATTTTCGTGATATACACACATGTATATATATGTATATATATGTATATATATATATATATATATATATATATATATATATATATATATATATATATATATATATATATATATATATATATATATATATATATAAATAAACATTTTTGGATTAAACATTGCTCATATGCATGCTGCACCATATTCATGACAGTTCATTCCCACAACTCTTTGGAACGTTTGTGGAAGTTGCAGCAACGTTTTGTGTTTGCAGGAAAACATCGACACCCTTGTTTGCAAGTATTTTTCAACAGATGGCGCCAAGCCCGGAAGCTTATGTAGCACCAATACTGTTTCCAAACAAATTTGTATTCAGTTCTTTCCTAACATGAGTAACTATGAGCTGGTCATGTCCCAGCAGGTACCGGGAGGTGCTGGTGGTGATCTGTGTCACCATGTTACAACGAGGCTATGAGCTGGTCATGTCCCAGCAGGTACCAGCAGGTGCTGATGGAGGTGATCTGTGTCACCATGTTACAACGCGGCTATGAGCTGGTCATGTCCCAGCAGGTACTAGCAGGTGCTGATGGAGGTGATCTGTGTCACCATGTTACAACGCGGCTATGAGCTGGTCATGTCCCAGCAGGTACCGGCAGGTGCTGGTGGAGGTGTTCTGTGTCTCCTGGTTATAATGTGATTGACTATGAGCTGGTCACGTCCCTGCAGGTGCTGGTGGAGGTGATCTGCGTCTTCTGGTTATAACGTGGGTGATTATGAGCTGGTCATGTCCCTGCAGGTACCGTCGGGTGCTGGTGGAGGTGTTCGGGTCTCTGGAGCAGCGGGTCCTCTGGAAGTGGGACGAGGACACCATGGAAGATCTCCCGTCGAACGTCCGTCTTGCCAAGTGGCTCCCCCAGCAGGATGTTCTCGGTATGTCTACTGTGTATGCTACAGTTAATATACATCTTTTCAGTCAAGTGTATTAGATATATATAATTAAATTGTATACCTTTATCAACAAATATGATATACACAAACCTGTATGTACCCATACAGGGCACCCTCGCCTGCGATTATTCATCACTCACGGTGGTCTGTTGAGTACCCACGAGGCCACCTACCACGGTATACCTATCTTGGGTATCCCCGTCGTCATGGACCAGCATCATAACATGAGACAAGCCCAGAATGAGGGCTGGGCACGGTACTTGACCTGGGATGACCTCACCTACGACCTCCTTCGCCAAAATATTGTTCAAATCATGAATGATCACAAGTAAATATTTTTTTGACTGTTACCGTGATGGACTTTGGACCTATGTTCTCCAGGCTATAGTGCCTATGAGTGTAGAAACACTGTAGGCATGTCAAGGAAAACCCCACAATTCAAGAGTGACATATACATTATATGAACCATTCAGATGTGACATATATAATTTATACACGTTTCAAGAGAGTCATGTACAATATATACACAATATCAGTGTCATATACAAAATTATGCACAATATCAGTGTCATATACAATATATATATATATATATATATATATATATATATATATATATATATATATATATATATATATATATATATATATATATATATATATATATATATATTTATATATATATATATATATATATATATATATATATATATATATATATATATATATATATATATGTATATATATATATATATATATATATATATATATATATATATATATATATATATATATATATATATATATACAATATCAGTGTCAAATACAATATATACGCAATATGAGTGCATTATACAATATATAATTTTAACTCAATGTGTCGGGGGACAGAACCAGAGTATATTCATACACGATAGACTTGTATCGATGTATCCCGCCCCCCCAGGCCGAATTACTGACTCCGCCCATGACACAACCGAACAACAAGCTGACTAACTCCTGAGTACCTACTCACTTCTAGGTGAACAGGTCTTTTAAATGAAAGAAAATGTGCCAACTATTTCTGTCCTGCCCGGGATTCGAACCTGGAATTCATGATTGTGCGCCGAGAACGAACCCGACTATACAACCGGGACCCATAGTAGTACACGTGACACTGATTACATATACTGGTTTACACACAATAACAGTGTCATATATAATATATACACAATATCAGTGACATATACAAAATATACACAGTATCAGTGTCATATACAATATATACACATCATCAGTGTAATACACAATACATACACATTATCAGTATCATACAATATATACACAATATCAGTGTCATGTACAATATATACACAATATCAGTGTCATATATAATATATATCTACCCACTCCATGATTGTCATATATAAATGTATACAACATATTCATGATATCTAGGGTGCAATATACAATATATTTCCAATGTCAGAGACATTTACAATATATATCTCATTAGAAACCACTGTGCCACCGAGTGGGCCTATTGTGCAAGCCCAGTGCTCAAACCAGCATCACAAGCCCACAGGCAATCAAGCTGGGATTGATTGCTCACATGATGGATTCACATACATGTTCACATGTAATATATGTATTTATATATATATATATATATATATATATATATATATATATATATATATATATATATATATATATATAGGCACTACACATCAAGAAGTCAACACCAGCAATCAACAGCCAATATATATATATATATATATATATATATATATATATATATATATATATATATATATATATATATATATATATATATATATATATATATATATATATATATATATATATATATGTCGTACCTAGTAGCCAGAATGCACTTCTCAGCCTACTATGCAAGGCCCGATTTGCCTAATAAGCCAAGTTTTCATGAATTAATGTTTTTTCGACTACCTAACCTACCTAACCTAACCTAACCTAACTTTTTTGGCTACCTAACCTAACTTAACCTATAGAGATAGGTTAGGTAGGGTTGGTTAGGTTCGGTTGTATATCTACGTTAATTTTAAATCCAATAAAAAAAAATTGATCTCATACATAATGAAATGGGTAGCTTTATCATTTCATAAGAAAAAAAATTGAGAAAATATATTAATTCAGGAAAACTTGGCTTATTAGGCAAATCGGGCCTTGCATAGTAGACCGAGTACGACGTTCTGGCTACTAGGTACGACATATATATATATATATATATATATATATATATATATATATATATATATATATATATATATATATATATATATATTTATATATATATATATATATATATATATATATATATATATATATATATATATATATATATATATATATATATATATATATATATATATATATATATATGTCGTACCTAGTAGCCAGAATGTACTTCTCAGCCTACTATGCAAGGCCCGATTTGCCTAATAAGCCAAGTTTTCATGAATTAATGTTTTTTCGACTACCTAACCTAACTTTTTTGGCTACCTAACCTAACTTAACCTATAAAGATAGGTTAGGTAGGGTTGGTTAGGTTATATATATATATATATATATATATATATATATATATATATATATATATATATATATATATATATATATTTATATATATATATATATATATATATATATATATATATATATATATATATATATATATATATATATATATATATACTGAAACAAAGATAATCAAGAAACTAACAACGTTATATGGAGGACCTATGGCAATTCCACGACCAAATGACGGCTTCCTGAACCTTGCAGGAATCAACCTCACTGAGGACCAAGTCACTCTCCTAAATCTGGGTATAAACTGTCACGTTATGTCCAGACCAAGTGAGATGGCCCGGGAAGTGGAGTTGGAGATTCTGTTGGACGACATATTCGACCTCAAGACACAAAAGAAGGTCACCACCAAAGACACCTTACAAGCAGAACTTATTGCAAAAGGAGGAAAGAATCGAGGCAACTACAGAAGCACCATACTGTCCCCCCGAGCTCAAAGCGGCAGCTAAGAGCCTTCGTGAGAACAAGGAGATAGTTGTCAGGAGAGGTGACAAGTCGCCAATATACGTCATTCTTAAAAAAAGACGAATATCTGGCGAAAATGAACCTCATTCTCTCTGACCAAACTAAATTCCAAAGGGTAACGAAGGACACTACAGCCGAATAGAAAGCAAAGGTCAACAAATTGATCGAAACTGCGAACGCCAAGAAATCCGGACTCCACCTGCCAAAGATTATTGGGGAATATAAACCTGGATACGCGTATGGAAATGTCAAGAAACATAAGCCTGGAAACCCACTTCGGCCAATCATCAGCCAGACACCCATACCCACGTGCAGACTGGCGAAGCAACTCAATGGTTTGCTGACTCCTTATGTCCCTTGCGCCTTCAGCCTGAAGTCTACAAAGGGATTTGTTGACTTACTGCGGGGAACACGGGCCACAGGGATAAGAGCCTCGTTGGACGTAGAATCTCTGTTTACCAACGTACCTGTGGATGAAACAATCGGGATGATAGCGGACAGAGTGTATCGTGATCCGGCCTGTACTCCTCTTGACATACCAGAAAACATTCTAAGGAAACTACTCCAAGCTTGTACTAAAGAGGCACCCTTCTTGAGCCCGGATGGGCAAATGTATAAGCAAGTAGATGGGGTCGCCATGGGTTCTCCCCTAAGTGTCCTGTTTGCGAACTTATACATGGGTACCATCGAGCAAAAGGTCTTAGTCGACATGAACTTGAAACCTGCCATAAACTGCAGGTATGTTGAAGACATTTTTACACAGGTACCTGATGTCAGACATCTGCAGGAGCTGAAGGAGGCATTTGAGCAGAATTCTGTGTTGCGTTTCACTTACGAGATGGAGAAGGATGGGAAGCTGCCCTTTCTAGATGTAACAGTCATGGAAAAGAGCGGAGGTTTCCACACTGCAGTCTACACTAAGGAAACGAACATAGGAATGTGCCTAAATGCCAACAGCGACTGCCCAGACAGGTACAAGAGGAGTGTTGTTAACGCTTATGTCGACCGTGCTCTCAGCCACAGCTCAGGATGGAAGCAAGTCGATGAAGAACTCTGTAGGATAAGGCAGGTCCTAGTCAACAACGGCTTCTCCAATGGTTTCGTTGAAGACATCATAAGAAGGAAAGTGAAACGCCATGCAACCTCTGAAGAGACAACTAACACAACACCTATACCCCCTATTAGACTATTTTACAGGAACTTCTTTTCCACAGCTCATAAAACGGAGGAAAGGGTCCTGAAAGATATTATTAATAGAAACGTTATCCCCACAGACAAAAATCAGAAGATACAACTGACGATTTACTATAAAACCAAAGAAACGGCCAACCTACTCATGAGAAACTCTCCAGACACAAAGCAGAACGCTTTAAAAGAGACCAACGTCGTCTATGCCTTCAAATGCCCTCTTGGGGACTGTAAGCCTCAAAAAACTCAGTATATAGGGAAGACAACAACATCTCTTTCCAGGCGTTTAACGATGCATAAGCAACAGGGTTCCATTAAGGAACATATAGTCTCTTCCCACAACCAAACCATCACCAGAGAAATCTTAGCAAACAACACAGAAATCATCGATAGATATAGCGATAGCAGGCGGCTTGACGTCTGCGAGGCACTACACATCAAGAAGTCAACACTATCAATCAACAGCCAATTAATGCACAACTATATTCTAACCACTTCAAGACTCCGCTCCAATATAGAAGCATCAAGAAATATTGGCCAATAGGCCCTCTGCAGTTACTTCCATTCTTACCTTTAATGCCCATTGTTTCGTGTTCTATCCTGTGTTGAAAGTTTTGTTCACCTCTTCCAAAACTCTTATAACATATCACCTCACCCAAAATGCGGGTATAAAATGAAAAATGAAAGCTGGTTAAATCATAGCATAAGTAAGAACTCTGTTTAGTGTTTGCAGGTAATAGTTGTGTGTGTGTAAACTAAAAGTCTTTGAAAATGTAATAAGTTATTACGAAACGCATTTAAGTGTCGCGTCAGACTAGAAATAAAAATGAATTTTGGAGAATTGATTTTTCAATTAGTATCAACAGTGAAAAGAAACATTAGAAATATTGAGAAAATTCGTGTTAGAATTATTAATCTCACTTTTTCAGTCATATTTAATATATATATATATATATATATATATATATATATATATATATATATATATATATATATATATATATACATATATATATATATATATATATATATATATATATATATATATATATATATATATATATATATATATATATATATATATATATGTATGAGGCACAACTCTCCTAAACACGAGAGTGAAGTATACAACTTTAGAACACTTTCCCACCAGGAGACTCGAACCCTAGCCAGCACAGAAGCCTTCCAGCAACTGACTTAACAGGTATGCCTTAACCCACTCCACCACCTGCTCAGACCCTTAAAAGAGATGGTAATTTCGGAGTATTTATACACTCCAAAGATCACCACCTCCCAAGAGCACTAGAGCAAGTAAGGGGTCATTTTTACGTTTTTTCATCAAGTCCCTGTTAATATGGGAGAACACTGTGTCTATGCTTAAGGCACAACTCTCCTAAACACGAGAGTGAAGTATACTACTTTAGAACACTTTCCCACCAGGAGACTCGAACCCTAGCCAGCACAGAAGCCTTCCAGCAACTGGTATAACAGGTACGCCTTAACCCACTCCACCACCTGCTCAGACCCTTAAAAGAGATGGTAATTTCGGAGTATTTATACACTCCAAAGATCACCACCTCCCAAGAGCACTAGAGCAAGTGAGGGGTCATTTTTACGTTTTTTTCATCAAGTCCCTGTTAATATGGGAGAACACTGTGTCTATGCTTAAGGCACAACTCTCCTAAACACGAGAGTGAAGTATACAACTTTAGAACACTTTCCCACCAGGAGACTCGAACCCTAGCCAGCACAGAAGCCTTCCAGCAACTGGCATAACAGGTACGCCTTAACCCACTCCACCACCTGCTCAGATCCTTAAAAGAGATGGTAATTTCGGAGTATTTATACACTCCAAAGATCACCACCTCCCAAGAGCACTAGAGCAAGTGAGGGGTCATTTTTACATTTTTTCATCAAGTCCCTGTTAATATGGGAGAACACTGTGTCTATGTTCAAGGCACAACTCTCCTAAACACGAGAGTGAAGTATACAACTTTAGAACACTTTCCCACCAGGAGACTCGAACCCTAGCCAGCACAGAAGCCTTCCAGCAACTGGCATAACAGGTATGCCTTAACCCACTCCACCACCTGCTCAGACCCTTAAAAGAGATGGTAATTTCGGAGTATTTATACACTCCAAAGATCACCACCTCCCAAGAGCACTAGAGCAAGTGAGGGGTCATTTTTACGTTTTTTCATCAAGTCCCTGTTAATATGGGAGAACACTGTGTCTATGCTTAAGGCACAACTCTCCTAAACACGAGAGTGAAGTATACAACTTTAGAACACTTTCCCACCAGGAGACTCGAACCCTAGCCAGCACAGAAGCCTTCCAGCAACTGACTTAACAGGTATGCCTTAACCCACTCCACCACCTGCTCAGACCCTTAAAAGAGATGGTAATTTCGGAGTATTTATACACTCCAAAGATCACCACCTCCCAAGAGCACTAGAGCAAGTAAGGGGTCATTTTTACGTTTTTTCATCAAGTCCCTGTTAATATGGGAGAACACTGTGTCTATGCTTAAGGCACAACTCTCCTAAACACGAGAGTGAAGTATACTACTTTAGAACACTTTCCCACCAGGAGACTCGAACCCTAGCCAGCACAGAAGCCTTCCAGCAACTGGTATAACAGGTACGCCTTAACCCACTCCACCACCTGCTCAGACCCTTAAAAGAGATGGTAATTTCGGAGTATTTATACACTCCAAAGATCACCACCTCCCAAGAGCACTAGAGCAAGTGAGGGGTCATTTTTACGTTTTTTTCATCAAGTCCCTGTTAATATGGGAGAACACTGTGTCTATGCTTAAGGCACAACTCTCCTAAACACGAGAGTGAAGTATACAACTTTAGAACACTTTCCCACCAGGAGACTCGAACCCTAGCCAGCACAGAAGCCTTCCAGCAACTGGCATAACAGGTACGCCTTAACCCACTCCACCACCTGCTCAGATCCTTAAAAGAGATGGTAATTTCGGAGTATTTATACACTCCAAAGATCACCACCTCCCAAGAGCACTAGAGCAAGTGAGGGGTCATTTTTACATTTTTTCATCAAGTCCCTGTTAATATGGGAGAACACTGTGTCTATGTTCAAGGCACAACTCTCCTAAACACGAGAGTGAAGTATACAACTTTAGAACACTTTCCCACCAGGAGACTCGAACCCTAGCCAGCACAGAAGCCTTCCAGCAACTGGCATAACAGGTATGCCTTAACCCACTCCACCACCTGCTCAGACCCTTAAAAGAGATGGTAATTTCGGAGTATTTATACACTCCAAAGATCACCACCTCCCAAGAGCACTAGAGCAAGTGAGGGGTCATTTTTACGTTTTTTCATCAAGTCCCTGTTAATATGGGAGAACACTGTGTCTATGCTTAAGGCACAACTCTCCTAAACACGAGAGTGAAGTATACAACTTTAGAACACTTTCCCACCAGGAGACTCGAACCCTAGCCAGCACAGAAGCCTTCCAGCAACTGGCGTAACAGGTACGCCTTAACCCACTCCACCACCTGCTCAGACCCTTAAAAGAGATGGTAATTTCGGAGTATTTATACACTCCAAAGATCACCACCTCCCAAGAGCACTAGAGCAAGTGAGGGGTCATTTTTACATTTTTTCATCAAGTCCCTGTTAATATGGGAGAACACTGTGTCTATGCTTAAGGCACGACTCTCCTAAACACGAGAGTGAAGTATACAACTTTAGAACACTTTCCCACCAGGAGACTCGAACCCTAGCCAGCACAGAAGCCTTCCAGCAACTGGCATAACAGGTACGCCTTAACCCACTCCACCACCTGCTCAGACCCTTAAAAGAGATGGTAATTTCGGAGTATTTATACACTCCAAAGATCACCACCTCCCAAGAGCACTAGAGCAAGTGAGGGGTCATTTTTACGTTTTTTCATCAAGTCCCTGTTAATATGGGAGAACACTGTGTCTATGCTTAAGGCACAACTCTCCTAAACACGAGAGTGAAGTATACAACTTTAGAACACTTTCCCACCAGGAGACTCGAACCCTAGCCAGCACAGAAGCCTTCCAGCAACTGGCGTAACAGGTACGCCTTAACCCACTCCACCACCTGCTCTGACCCTTAAAAGAGATGGTAATTTCGGAGTATTTATACACTCCAAAGATCACCACCTCCCAAGAGCACTAGAGCAAGTGAGGGGTCATTTTTACGTTTTTTCATCAAGTCCCTGTTAATATGGGAGAACACTGTGTCTATGCTTAAGGCACAACTCTCCTAAACACGAGAGTGAAGTATACAACTTTAGAACACTTCCCCACCAGGAGACTCGAACCCTAGCCAGCACAGAAGCCTTCCAGCAACTGGCATAACAGGTATGCCTTAACCCACTCCACCACCTGCTCAGATCCTTAAAAGAGATGGTAATTTCGGAGTATTTATACACTCCAAAGATCACCACCTCCCAAGAGCACTAGAGCAAGTGAAGGGTCATTTTTACGTTTTTTCATCAAGTCCCTGTTAATATGGGAGAACACTGTGTCTATGCTTAAGGCACAACTCTCCTAAACACGAGAGTGAAGTATACAACTTTAGAACACTTTCCCACCAGGAGACTCGAACCCTAGCCAGCACAGAAGCCTTCCAGCAACTGGCATAACAGGTACGCCTTAACCCACTCCACCACCTGCTCAGACCCTTAAAAGAGATGGTAATTTCGGAGTATTTATACACTCCAAAGATCACCACCTCCCAAGAGCACTAGAGCAAGTGAGGGGTCATTTTTACGTTTTTTCATCAAGTCCCTGTTAATATGGGAGAACACTGTGTCTATGCTTAAGGCACAACTCTCCTAAACACGAGAGTGAAGTATACAACTTTAGAACTCTTTCCCACCAGGAGACTCGAACCCTAGCCAGCACAGAAGCCTTCCAGCAACTGGCATAACAGGTACGCCTTAACCCACTCCACCACCTGCTCAGACCCTTAAAAGAGATGGTAATTTCGGAGTATTTATACACTCCAAAGATCACCACCTCCCAAGAGCACTAGAGCAGGTGAGGGGGTCATTTTTATGTTTTTTCATCAAGTCCCTGTTAATATGGGAGAACACTGTGTCTATGCTTAAGGCACAACTCTCCTAAACACGAGAGTGAAGTATACAACTTTAGAACACTTTCCCACCAGGAGACTCGAACCCTAGCCAGCACAGAAGCCTTCCAGCAACTGGCATAACAGGTACGCCTTAACCCACTCCACCACCTGCTCAGACCCTTAAAAGAGATGGTAATTTCGGAGTATTTATACACTCCAAAGATCACCACTTCCCAACAAGTCTGATCAGGTGGTGGAGTGGGTTAAGGCGTACCTGTTAATGTTGAAAATTGAAACAGGAATTTCCTTAAGTTCTTTCGTATATTAATACATCTTCAGAAGGAGTGGTTGTACAGGTCGAGTACTGGACATAAAGAGGCAGGAGAGAATGGTGGAGTGAGGTGAGGTACAATAAGTGGACACAAATATGTGCCGCACAAAAACTGCAGAGGGCCTATTGGCCCATCCGATGCCACTCCCATTCTTAACCACACACAGGCCCACACATGGATAATCATATTATCCACACCACACACAGGCCCACACATGGATAATCACATTATCCACACCACACACAGGACCACACATGGATAATCATATTATCCACACAACACACTGGCCCACACATGGATAATCATATTATCCCTTATGAAACGCCTGAACGCGTAACGTAAGTCATTATTACATTTTCAAAGACTTAATTTACACACAAATTCATCGAACTTATACTCATTTTGGGTGAAGTGATATGGTACAACAGTTTTGAGTGAGGTTATCTTGAGATGATTTCGGGGCTTTTTTTTAAGTGTCCCCACGGCCCGGTCCTCGACCAGGCCTCCACCCCCAGGAAGCAGCCCGTGACAGCTGACTAACACCCAGGTACCTATTTACTGCTAGGTAACAGGGGCATTCAGGGTGAAAGAAACTTTTCCCATTTGTTTCTGCCTCGTGCGGGAATCGAACCCGCGCCACAGAATTACGAGTCCTGCGCGCTATCCACCAGGCTACGAGGCCCCACAAGCCCTACGAGGAGGTGAACAAACTTATGACAAATACAAAACAGAACACGAAACAATGTTTGCATTTGTGTTCCTCACGTGTGCCCCAAAGAATGAGGTGATTTGATAAAATGCTATGCCCAAGATTACCATCCGAGTGCCGGCGGGGAAGTGGTTCAAATAGCTTCGGCTACCACTTCCTTTTGTCCGGTCGTGATGGTCAAGCGGATTAAGGCATCCTGTAGTTACCAGTTGCGTTGCTCCTGGGAGTATGGGTTCGAGTCACTTCTGGGGTGTGAGTTTTCAGTCGCATATAGTCCTGGCGACCATTCAGGTTTGTTCGCATATATATATATATATATATATATATATATATATATATATATATATATATATATATATATATATATATATATATATATATATATATATATATATATATATATTGAGGGAAAAACCTGCTGGGATTGATATTAGCAAAAATGTGGGAAAAACCTGCTGGGATTGATATTAGATAAATTAAAACATTACTGTCTGCAAATTAATTCAACTAAAATCTCTAGCTAGGGTTGTAAATCCTAGCTCCTCTTTTCCTAATGACAGATTGTGGGCTGTAAGGGACAGGTGGGGTGAATGAATTAGTTGATAGAAGTTCCAGTCCACCTGTAGACTGGGATTCTCACATCAGCTTGTATTTTATACAAGGATAAGATTTAATAAATTCAGTTATATGACTGAACACTGGCTCTGTTTAAATCAGAGATTTAAACATGTACATAGTCTAACCTAGCACCATAACTATTAACAGCAAATTTATTCTTATACTATAAACAACAAATTAAATTGTAAAAGAATGATAAATGACTTTAAATGTAGTCTAAGTTCTGTTAACTAAGTACTAGAAATTATATTCAATTAAATGAACTTATATGATAACTTAAAAAATAACTAAGCAAGCAATTGTTAACTTAATTTATATATTCAAGTATATATGCAATGTATTTATATTCAAATTATATGATGTACAGTCAGCCTGACTGAATCTCTTCCACCACCATGGACACTCATGAGGCTTTATTTTTTATTTATTTATTTATTTATTTTTTTGAGATATATACAAGAGTTGTTACATTCTTGTACAGCCACTAGTATGCGTAGTGTTTCGGGCAGGTCCCTGGAATATGATCCCCTGCCCCGAAGAATCGTTTTTTCATCCAAGTACACATTTTACTGTTGCGTTAAACAGAGGCTACAGTTAGGGATTTGCGCCCAGTAAATCCTGCCCGGCTAGGATACGAACCCATGACATAGTGCTCGCAGAACGCCAGGCGAGTGTCTTACCACTACACCACGGAGACTGTTAGTCGTCTCAGTGGTGTTATTTACTGTGGTAAGTAAATAACAGCACGGTAAGTAAAGTAAATAATTAATAAGTAAATACCGTGGTATTTACTTCTTGCGGTTGAATCTTTTCTCACATAATGGACACTCATGAGGTCTAGTGCTTGGATAAGATTCACAGCTACACTACTATATTAATAACCTTACTGAGGTATGAGGCGTTGCCTCGCTTTATAACTGACAGACAGACTTATAGAATATTAAAGTCACACAAGCATACAATTGGCCAATTATATACCAAAATAACCTCAATATACTTCTCTGAATGCCGGTGTGTCTGTCTGACAAGGTGTGCCAGACGGGTCCGTCTAATTACCACAAGCTACCACAAGCTACACAAGCTTCAGAAAGCTTCCTGGCAATACGTTAGTAATGAATAAATATGATATGTTAGGTTAGGCTGACCTAACCTAACCTAACCTAACCTAACCTAACCTAACATAACCTATCCTAACCTAACCTAACCTGACCTAACCTAACCTAACTTAACCAAACTTAACCTAACCTAACCGAAGCGTGGATCGTCGACTTGATTTGGCATCACCAGCTTTTTATTTTCATCTAATTTCTTCATAAAAAGATACTTTTTCAGATTAAAATTATGTTTTTTCGTGTTGTACATTCAGCACCAATATTATAATGAGTAAATATATCATATTTATTCATTACTAACGTATTGCCAGGAAGCTTTCTGAAGCTTGTGTAGCTTGTGGTAATTAGACGGACCGTGCCAGACTGATAACTCTCTTGTCGCAAGTTTAGGCACGATATTTTATATCTAACAGCGTTGCTGTATGATGTACTAGAAGCATTGCTATGCGATTTTTCTTTAACTGTGTTGCAGAAAAATGATAGTGGTGAAGGTGGAGACAAGTCACTGTGTGCTCCACTCTACTCTTATATAAATGTTCTAGGGATATTCTTTGTAGATATATTGTCCAGGTACTCTCCCAGTTCTAGAGAGTATTCACTGG